>NW_022261983.1:18515268-18542768 GCF_002021735.2 Oncorhynchus kisutch
CTCCTCACACCCTATCAGAACCCACCATTTAACTCAGTTCAACTCCTCACACCCTATCAGAACCCACCATTTAACTCAGTTCAACTCCTCACACCCTATCAGAACCCACCATTTAATTCAGTTCAACTCTTCACACCCTATCAGAACCCATCATTTAATTCAGTTCAACTCTTCAGCCCTATCAGAACCCATCATTTAATTCAGTTCAACTCTTCACACCCTATCAGAACCCAACATTTAACTCAGTTCAACTCTTCACACCCTATCAGAACCCATTTAACTCAGTTCAACTCCTCACGCCCTATCAGAACCCATTTAACTCAGTTCAACTCTTCACACCCTATCAGAACCCAACATTTAACTCAGTTCAACTCTTCACACCCTATCAGAACCCAACATTTAACTCAGTTCAACTCTAACGCCCAATCAGAACCCATTTAATTCAGTTCAACTCTCACACCCTATCAGAACCCATTTAACTCAGTTCAACTCTTCACACCCTATCAGAACCCATTTAACTCAGTTCAACTCTCACACCCTATCAGAACCCATCATTTAATTCAGTTCAACTCTTCACACCCTATCAGAACCCATCATTTAATTCAGTTCAACTCTTCACACCCTATCAGAACCCAACATTTAATTTAGTTCAACTCTTCACACCCTATCAGAACCCAACGTTTAATTCAGTTCAACTCTCACACCCAATCAGAACCCACCATTTAACTCAGTTCAACTCTTCACACCCAATCAGAACCCATCGTTACGTTTAAAACTATACCTTTGATATCGTGGACGGTGAGTCCTTGCGACCATATCTGTCCGTGAATTTGAGAGTGGTTAACATTAAACCAGCCCCCTTTGGCTATTTACCAAAATAGTGGCGGGGTAGGGAACTTCGTCATTTGAATTTACAGATTGCCCCTTTAACCACCTTCGATGTCCACTTCCCCGCAGGAGATCTAATTAGCATAATCAAACCAATCTAGTTAGCATAATCAAATCAATCTAATTAGCATAATCAAATCAATCTAATTAGCATAATCAAATCAATCTAATTAGCATAATACAATCACTCTAATTGGCATAGTACAATCAATCTAATTAGCATAATCAAATCAATCTAATTAGCATAATCAAATCAATCTAATTAGCATAATCAAATCAATCTAATTAGCATAATCAAATCAATCTAAGTAGCATAATCACATCAGTCTAATTAGCTTAATACAATCAGTCTGTTTAAAATATATATATGTGTATTTTTGGTTGCATGGGCTGCGTCTCAATCCACCTAAATCCACCGATGGCGTCCTTCTGCATTGGAGGGCGGCAGAGGTACCAACATGCTCTCACAGTCTCAGGGCAGAGCTACCAACATGCTCTCACAGTCTCAGGGCAGAGCTACCAACATGCTCTCACAGTCTCAGGGCAGAGCTACCAACATGCTCTCACAGTCTCAGGGCAGAGCTACCAACATGCTCTCACAGTCTCAGGGCAGAGGTACCAACATGCTGTCACAGTCTCCCGGCAGAGCTACCAACATGCTCCCACAGTCTCAGGGCAGAGCTACCAACATGCTCTCACAGTCTCAGGGCAGAGCTACCAACATGCTCCCACAGTCTCAGGGCAGAGCTACCAACATGCTCCCACAGTCTCAGGGCAGAGCTACCAACATGCTCCCACAGTCTCAGGGCAGAGCTACCAACATGCTCCCACAGTCTCAGGGCAGAGCTACCAACATGCTCTCACAGTCTCAGGGCAGAGCTACCAACATGCTCCCACAGTCTCAGGGCAGAGCTACCAACATGCTCCCACAGTCTCAGGGCAGAGCTACCAACATGCTCCCACAGTCTCAGGGCAGAGCTACCAACATGCTCCCACAGTCTCAGGGCAGAGCTACCAACATGCTCCCACAGTCTCCTGGCAGAGCTGCCAACATGCTCCCACAGTCTCAGGGCAGAGCTACCAACATGCTCTCACAGTCTCCTGGCAGAGATACCAACATGCTCTCACAGTCTCCTGGCAGAGCTACCAACATGCTCCCACAGTCTCAGGGCAGAGCTACCAACATGCTCCCACAGTCTCAGGGCAGAGCTACCAACATGCTCCCACAGTCTCCTGGCAGAGCTGCCAACATGCTCCCACAGTCTCAGGGCAGAGCTACCAACATGCTGCCACAGTCTGCTGGCAGAGCTACCAACATGCTCCCACAGTCTCAGGGCAGAGCTACCAACATGCTCCCACAGTCTCAGGGCAGAGCTACCAACATGCTCCCACAGTCTCAGGGCAGAGCTACCAACATGCTCCCACAGTCTCAGGGCAGAGCTACCAACATGCTCCCACAGTCTCAGGGCAGAGCTACCAACATGCTCCCACAGTCTCCTGGCAGAGCTGCCAACATGCGCTTACAGTCTCAGGGCAGAGCTACCAACATGCTGCCACAGTCTGCTGGCAGAGCTACCAACATGCTCCCACAGTCTCAGGGCAGAGCTACCAACATGCTCCCACAGTCTCAGGGCAGAGCTACCAACATGCTCCCACAGTCTCAGGGCAGAGCTACCAACATGCTCCCACAGTCTCAGGGCAGAGCTACCAACATGCTCTCACAGTCTCAGGGCAGAGCTACCAACATGCTCCCACAGTCTCAGGGCAGAGCTACCAACATGCTCCCACAGTCTCAGGGCAGAGCTACCAACATGCTCCCACAGTCTCAGGGCAGAGCTACCAACATGCTCCCACAGTCTCAGGGCAGAGCTACCAACATGCTCCCACAGTCTCCTGGCAGAGCTGCCAACATGCTCCCACAGTCTCAGGGCAGAGCTACCAACATGCTCTCACAGTCTCCTGGCAGAGATACCAACATGCTCTCACAGTCTCCTGGCAGAGCTACCAACATGCTCCCACAGTCTCAGGGCAGAGCTACCAACATGCTCCCACAGTCTCAGGGCAGAGCTACCAACATGCTCCCACAGTCTCCTGGCAGAGCTGCCAACATGCTCCCACAGTCTCAGGGCAGAGCTACCAACATGCTGCCACAGTCTGCTGGCAGAGCTACCAACATGCTCCCACAGTCTCAGGGCAGAGCTACCAACATGCTCCCACAGTCTCAGGGCAGAGCTACCAACATGCTCCCACAGTCTCAGGGCAGAGCTACCAACATGCTCCCACAGTCTCCTGGCAGAGCTGCCAACATGCGCTCACAGTCTCAGGGCAGAGCTACCAACATGCTGCCACAGTCTGCTGGCAGAGCTACCAACATGCTCCCACAGTCTCAGGGCAGAGCTACCAACATGCTCCCACAGTCTCAGGGCAGAGCTACCAACATGCTCCCACAGTCTCAGGGCAGAGCTACCAACATGCTCCCACAGTCTCAGGGCAGAGCTACCAACATGCTCTCACAGTCTCAGGGCAGAGCTACCAACATGCTCCCACAGTCTCAGGGCAGAGCTACCAACATGCTCCCACAGTCTCAGGGCAGAGCTACCAACATGCTCCCACAGTCTCAGGGCAGAGCTACCAACATGCTCCCACAGTCTCAGGGCAGAGCTACCAACATGCTCCCACAGTCTCCTGGCAGAGCTGCCAACATGCTCCCACAGTCTCAGGGCAGAGCTACCAACATGCTCTCACAGTCTCCTGGCAGAGATACCAACATGCTCTCACAGTCTCCTGGCAGAGCTACCAACATGCTCCCACAGTCTCAGGGCAGAGCTACCAACATGCTCCCACAGTCTCAGGGCAGAGCTACCAACATGCTGCCACAGTCTGCTGGCAGAGCTACCAACATGCTCCCACAGTCTCAGGGCAGAGCTACCAACATGCTGCCACAGTCTGCTGGCAGAGCTACCAACATGCTCCCACAGTCTCAGGGCAGAGCTACCAACATGCTCCCACAGTCTCAGGGCAGAGCTACCAACATGCTCCCACAGTCTCAGGGCAGAGCTACCAACATGCTCCCACAGTCTCAGGGCAGAGCTACCAACATGCTCCCACAGTCTCAGGGCAGAGCTACCAACATGCTCCCACAGTCTCCTGGCAGAGCTGCCAACATGCGCTCACAGTCTCAGGGCAGAGCTACCAACATGCTGCCACAGTCTGCTGGCAGAGCTACCAACATGCTCCCACAGTCTCAGGGCAGAGCTACCAACATGCTCCCACAGTCTCAGGGCAGAGCTACCAACATGCTCCCACAGTCTCAGGGCAGAGCTACCAACATGCTCCCACAGTCTCAGGGCAGAGCTACCAACATGCTCCCACAGTCTCAGGGCAGAGCTACCAACATGCTGTCACAGTCTCAGGGCAGAGCTACCAACATGCTCCCACAGTCTCAGGGCCAGAGCTACCAACATGCTCTCACAGTCTCAGGGCAGAGCTACCAACATGCTCCCACAGTCTCAGGGCAGAGCTACCAACATGCTCCCACAGTCTCAGGGCAGAGCTACCAACATGCTCCCACAGTCTCAGGGCAGAGCTACCAACATGCTCCCACAGTCTCAGGGCAGAGCTACCAACATGCTCTCACAGTCTCAGGGCAGAGCTACCAACATGCTCCCACAGTCTCAGGGCAGAGCTACCAACATGCTCCCACAGTCTCAGGGCAGAGCTACCAACATGCTCCCACAGTCTCAGGGCAGAGCTACCAACATGCTCCCACAGTCTCAGGGCAGAGCTACCAACATGCTCCCACAGTCTCAGGGCAGAGCTACCAACATGCTCCCACAGTCTCCTGGCAGAGCTGCCAACATGCTCCCACAGTCTCAGGGCAGAGCTACCAACATGCTCTCACAGTCTCCTGGCAGAGATACCAACATGCTCTCACAGTCTCCTGGCAGAGCTACCAACATGCTCCCACAGTCTCAGGGCAGAGCTACCAACATGCTCCCACAGTCTCAGGGCAGAGCTACCAACATGCTCCCACAGTCTCCTGGCAGAGCTGCCAACATGCTCCCACAGTCTCAGGGCAGAGCTACCAACATGCTGCCACAGTCTGCTGGCAGAGCTACCAACATGCTCCCACAGTCTCAGGGCAGAGCTACCAACATGCTCCCACAGTCTCAGGGCAGAGCTACCAACATGCTCCCACAGTCTCAGGGCAGAGCTACCAACTTGCTCCCACAGTCTCAGGGCAGAGCTACCAACATGCTCCCACAGTCTCAGGGCAGAGCTACCAACATGCTCCCACAGTCTCCTGGCAGAGCTGCCAACATGCGCTCACAGTCTCAGGGCAGAGCTACCAACATGCTGCCACAGTCTGCTGGCAGAGCTACCAACATGCTCCCACAGTCTCAGGGCAGAGCTACCAACATGCTCTCACAGTCTCCTGGCAGAGCTACCAACATGCTCCCACAGTCTCAGGGCAGAGCTACCAACATGCTCCCACAGTCTCAGGGCAGAGCTACCAACATGCTCCCACAGTCTCCTGGCAGAGCTGCCAACATGCTCCCACAGTCTCAGGGCAGAGCTACCAACATGCTGCCACAGTCTGCTGGCAGAGCTACCAACATGCTCCCACAGTCTCAGGGCAGAGCTACCAACATGCTCCCACAGTCTCAGGGCAGAGCTACCAACATGCTCCCACAGTCTCAGGGCAGAGCTACCAACTTGCTCCCACAGTCTCAGGGCAGAGCTACCAACATGCTCCCACAGTCTCAGGGCAGAGCTACCAACATGCTCCCACAGTCTCCTGGCAGAGCTGCCAACATGCGCTCACAGTCTCAGGGCAGAGCTACCAACATGCTGCCACAGTCTGCTGGCAGAGCTACCAACATGCTCCCACAGTCTCAGGGCAGAGCTACCAACATGCTCCCACAGTCTCAGGGCAGAGCTACCAACATGCTCCCACAGTCTCAGGGCAGAGCTACCAACATGCTCCCACAGTCTCAGGGCAGAGCTACCAACATGCTCCCACAGTCTCAGGGCAGAGCTACCAACATGCTCCCACAGTCTCAGGGCAGAGCTACCAACATGCTCTCACAGTCTCAGGCAGAGCTACCAACATGCTCTCACAGTCTCAGGGCAGAGCTACCAACATGCTCCCACAGTCTCAGGGCAGAGCTACCAACATGCTCCCACAGTCTCAGGGCAGAGCTACCAACATGCTCTCACAGTCTCAGGGCAGAGCTACCAACATGCTCCCACAGTCTCAGGGCAGAGCTACCAACATGCTCTCACAGTCTCAGGGCAGAGCTACCAACATGCTCCCACAGTCTCAGGGCAGAGCTACCAACATGCTCCCACAGTCTCAGGGCAGAGCTACCAACATGCTTTCACAGTCTCAGGGCAGAGCTACCAACATGCTCCCACAGTCTCAGGGCAGAGCTACCAACATGCTGTCACAGTCTCCCGGCAGAGCTACCAACATGCTCCCACAGTCTCAGGGCAGAGCTACCAACATGCTCCCACAGTCTCAGGGCAGAGCTACCAACATGCTCCCACAGTCTCAGGGCAGAGCTACCAACATGCTCCCACAGTCTCAGGGCAGAGCTACCAACATGCTCCCACAGTCTCCTGGCAGAGCTGCCAACATGCTCCCACAGTCTCAGGGCAGAGCTACCAACATGCTGCCACAGTCTGCTGGCAGAGCTACCAACATGCTCCCACAGTCTCAGGGCAGAGCTACCAACATGCTGCCACAGTCTGCTGGCAGAGCTACCCAACATGCTCCCACAGTCTCAGGGCAGAGCTACCAACATGCTCCCACAGTCTCAGGGCAGAGCTACCAACATGCTCCCACAGTCTCAGGGCAGAGCTACCAACATGCTCCCACAGTCTCCTGGCAGAGCTGCCAACATGCTCCCACAGTCTCAGGGCAGAGCTACCAACATGCTCCCACAGTCTCAGGGCAGAGCTACCAACATGCTCTCACAGTCTCAGGGCAGAGCTACCAACATGCTCTCACAGTCTCAGGGCAGAGCTACCAACATGCTCTCACAGTCTCAGGGCAGAGCTACCAACATGCTCTCACAGTCTCCTGGCAGAGCTGCCAACATGCTCCCACAGTCTCAGGGCAGAGCTACCAACATGCTCTCACAGTCTCAGGGCAGAGCTACCAACATGCTCCCACAGTCTCAGGGCAGAGCTACCAACATGCTCCCACAGTCTCCTGGCAGAGCTACCAACATGCTCCCACAGTCTCAGGGCAGAGCTACCAACATGCTGCCACAGTCTGCTGGCAGAGCTACCAACATGCTCTCACAGTCTCCTGGCAGAGCTACCAACATGCTCTCACAGTCTCAGGGCAGAGCTACCAACATGCTCTCACAGTCTCAGGGCAGAGCTACCAACATGCTCTCACAGTCTCCTGGTAGAGCTACCAACATGCTCTCACAGTCTCAGGGCAGAGCTACCAACATGCTCCCACAGTCTCAGGGCAGAGCTACCAACTTGCTCCCACAGTCTCAGGGCAGAGCTACCAACATGCTCCCACAGTCTCCTGGCAGAGCTGCCAACATGCTCCCACAGTCTCAGGGCAGAGCTACCAACATGCTCTCACAGTCTCAGGGCAGAGCTACCAACATGCTCCCACAGTCTCAGGGCAGAGCTACCAACATGCTCCCACAGTCTCCTGGCAGAGCTACCAACATGCTCCCACAGTCTCAGGGCAGAGCTACCAACATGCTGCCACAGTCTGCTGGCAGAGCTACCAACATGCTCTCACAGTCTCCTGGCAGAGCTACCAACATGCTCTCACAGTCTCAGGGCAGAGCTACCAACATGCTGCCACAGTCTGCTGGCAGAGCTACCAACATGCTCCCACAGTCTCAGGGCAGAGCTACCAACATGCTCCCACAGTCTAAGGGCAGAGCTACCAACATGCTCCCACAGTCTCAGGGCAGAGCTACCAACATGCTCCCACAGTCTCAGGGCAGAGCTACCAACATGCTCTCACAGTCTCAGGGCAGAGCTACCAACATGCTCTCACAGTCTCAGGGCAGAGCTACCAACATGCTCTCACAGTCTCAGGGCAGAGCTACCAACATGCTCTCACAGTCTCAGGGCAGAGCTACCAACATGCTCTCACAGTCTCAGGGCAGAGCTACCAACATGCTCTCACAGTCTCAGACATTAATAACTCTGAATGGTTAATGTTATATAATTCTTCATGACATCACCCTGAAGAAGACACAGTGATGCTGAAACATTGGTAAAAACCCAATAAATTACATGGAGTTTTTACATGGAGTTTATACATGGAGTTTATACATGGAGTTTATACATGGAGTTTATACATGGAGTTTATACATGGAGTTTATACATGGAGTTATATATGGAGTTTATACATGGAGTTTATACATGGAGTTTATACATGGAGTTTATACATGGAGTTTATACATGGAGTTTATAATGGAGTTTATATATGGAGTTTATACATGGAGTTTATATATGGAGTTTATACATGGAGTTTATATATGGAGTTTATACTGGAGTTTATACATGGAGTTTATACATGGAGTTTATACATGGAGTTTATACATGGAGTTTATACATGGAGTTTATACATGGAGTTTATATATGGAGTTTATATATGGAGTTTATATATGGAGTTTATACATGGAGTTTATACATGGAGTTTATATATGGAGTTTATACATGGAGTTTATACATGGAGTTTATATATGGAGTTTATATATGGAGTTTATATATGGAGTTTATACATGGAGTTTATACATGGAGTTTATATATGGAGTTTATATATGGAGTTTATACATGGAGTTTATACATGGAGTTTATATATGGAGTTTATACATGGAGTTTATACATGGAGTTTATATATTATATATGGAGTTTATATATGGAGTTTATACATGGAGTTTATACATGGAGTTATATATTATATATGGAGTTTATACATGGAGTTTATACATGGAGTTATATATTATATATGGAGTTTATATATGGAGTTTATATATGGAGTTTATACATGGAGTTTATACATGGAGTTTATATATGGAGTTTATACATGGAGTTTATACATGGAGTTTATACATGGAGTTTATACATGAGTTTATTATGGAGTTTATACATGGAGTTTATACATGGAGTTTATTATGGAGTTTATACATGGAGTTTATATATGGAGTTTATACATGGAGTTATACATGGAGTTTATATATGGAGTTTATATATTATATATGGAGTTTATACATGGAGTTTATACATGGAGTTTATACATGGAGTTTATATATTATATATGGAGTTATACATGGAGTTTATACATGGAGTTTATACATGGAGTTTATACATGGAGTTATATATGGAGTTTATATATGGAGTTTATACATGGAGTTATACATGGAGTTTATATATTATATATGGAGTTTATACATGGAGTTTATACATGGAGTTTATACATGGAGTTATATATTATATATGGAGTTTATATATGGAGTTTATACATGGAGTTTATACATGGAGTTTATATATGGAGTTTATATATGGAGTTTATACATGGAGTTTATATATGGAGTTTATATATGGAGTTATATATGGAGTTTATATATGGAGTTTATATATGGAGTTTATATATGGGGTTATATATGGAGTTTATATATTATACATGGAGTTTATACATGGAGTTTATATATGGAGTTTATATATGGAGTTTATATATGGAGTTTATATATGGAGTTTATATATGGAGTTTATATATGGAGTTTATATATGGAGTTTATATATTATACATGGAGTTTATACATGGAG
The DNA here is from genome assembly GCF_002021735.2 of Oncorhynchus kisutch. Lineage (NCBI taxonomy): Eukaryota > Metazoa > Chordata > Actinopteri > Salmoniformes > Salmonidae > Oncorhynchus > Oncorhynchus kisutch. Next base: position 18,524,971 of record NW_022261983.1, read on the forward strand.
TTTATATGTGGAGTTTATATATGGAGTTTATATATGGAGTTTATATATGGAGTTTATACATGGAGTTTATATATGGAGTTTATATATGGAGTTTATATATTATATATGGAGTTTATATATGGAGTTTATATATGGAGTTTATATATTATACATGGAGTTTATATATGGAGTTTATATATTATACATGGAGTTTATATATTATACATGGAGTTTATATATGGAGTTTATATATTATATATGGAGTTTATATATGGAGTTTATACATGGAGTTTATATATGGAGTTTATATATTATATATGGAGTTTATATATGGAGTTATATATGGAGTTTATACATGGAGTTTATATATGGAGTTTATAAATGGAGTTATATATGGAGTTTATACATGGAGTTATATATGGAGTTTATACATGGAGTTTATATATGGAGTTTATACATGGAGTTTATACATGGAGTTTATATATGGAGTTTATACATGGAGTTTATACATGGAGTTTATATATTATATATGGAGTTTATATAGGAGTTTATACATGGAGTTATATATGGAGTTTATATATGGAGTTTATACATGGAGTTTATATATTATACATGGAGTTTATATATGGAGTTTATATATGGAGTTTATACATGGAGTTTATATATTATACATGGAGTTTATATATGGAGTTTATATATGGGAGTTTATACATGGAGTTTATACATGGAGTTTATATATTATATATGGAGTTTATATATGGAGTTTATACATGGAGTTTATATATGGAGTTATATATGGAGTTTATACATGGAGTTTATATATTATATATGGAGTTTATATATGGAGTTATACATGGAGTTTATACATGGAGTTTATACATGGAGTTTATATATGGAGTTTATACATGGAGTTTATAACATGGGAGTTATATATTATATATGGAAGTTATATATGGAGTTTATACATGGAGTTTATCATGGAGTTTATACATGGAGTTATATATGGAGTTTATACATGGAGTTTATATATTATACATGGAGTTTATACAGTATATGGAGTTTATATATGGAGTTTATACATGGAGTTTATACATGGAGTTTATATATGGAGTTTATACATGGAGTTTATATATGGAGTTTATATATGGAGTTTATACATGGAGTTTATATATGGAGTTTATACATGGAGTTTATACATGGAGTTTATATATGGAGTTTATATATGGAGTTTATATATGGAGTTTATACATGGAGTTTATACATGGAGTTTATATATGGAGTTTATACATGGAGTTTATATATTATACATGGAGTTTATACAGTATATGGAGTTTATATATGGAGTTTATACATGGAGTTTATATATGGAGTTTATACATGGAGTTTATACATGGAGTTTATATATGGAGTTTATACATGGAGTTTATATATGGAGTTTATACATGGAGTTTATATATGGAGTTTATACATGGAGTTTATACATGGAGTTTATATATGGAGTTTATACATGGAGTTTATATATTATACATGGAGTTTATACATGGAGTTTATACATGGAGTTTATATATTATATGGAGTTTATACATGGAGTTTATATATTATACCATTGAGTTTATACATGGAGTTTATACATGGAGTTTATACATGGAGTTTATACATGGAGTTTATATATGGAGTTATACATGGATGTTTATACATGGAGTTTTATACATGGAGTTTATACATGGAGTTTATATACATGGAGTATACATGGAGTTTATACATGTGAGTTTATACATGGAGTTATACATGGAGTTTTATACAATGGAGTTTATTACATGGAGTTTATACATGGAGTTTATACATGGAGTTTATACATGGAGTTTATACATGGAAGTTTATACATGGAGTTTATACATGGAGTTTATATATGGAGTTTATACATGGAGTTTATACATGGAGTTTTATTACATGGAGTTTATACATGGAGTTTATACATGGAGTTTATACATGGAGTTTATACATGGAGTTTATACATGGAGTTATACATGGAGTTATATATTATATATGGAGTTTATACATGGAGTTTATATATTATACATGGAGTTTATATATGGAGTTTATTACATGGAGTTTATACATGGAGTTATATATTATATATGGAGTTTATACATGGAGTTTATATATTATACATGGAGTTTATACATGGAGTTTATACATGGAGGTTTATATATTTACATGGAGTTTATACATGGAGTTTATATATGGAGTTTATAATGGAGTTTATACATGGAGTTATACATGGAGTTTATATATTATATATGGAGTTTATACATGGAGTTATACATGGAGTTTTATATATTATACATGGAGTTTATACATGGAGTATATATGGAGTTATACATGGAGTTATACATGGAGGTTTATATTATATATGGAGTTTATACATGGAGTTTAACATGGCAGTTTATATATATATTGGAGTTTATACATGGAGTTTATACATGGAGTTACTATATTATATATGGAGTTTATACATGGAGTTTATACATGGAGTTATATATATATGGAGTTTATACATGGAGTTTATACATGGAGTTTATATATTATATATGGAGTTTATACATGGAGTTTATATGGAGTTATACATGGAGTTTATATTACATGGAGTTTATACATGGAGTTTATACATGGAGTTTATATATTATATATGGAGTTATACATGGAGTTTATACATGGAGTTTCTATATTATATATGGAAGTTTATACATGGAGTTATACATGGAGTTTATATATTATATATGGAGTTATACATGGAGTTTATACATGGAGTTTATATATTATACATGGAGTTTATACATGGAGTTATATATTATATATGGAGTTATATATGGAGTTTATACATGGAGTTATACATGGAGTTTATATATTATATATGGAGTTTATACATGGGAGTTTATATATTATACATGGAGTTATACATGGAGTTTATACATGGAGTTTATATATTATACATGAGTTTATACATGGAGTTTTACATGGAGTTTATATATTATACATGGAGTTTATACATGGAGTTTATATATGGAGTTTATACATGGAGTTTATACATGGAGTTTATACATGGAGTTTATACATGGAGTTTATATATGGAGTTTATATATGGAGTTTATACATGGAGTTTATACATGGAGTTTAAATATGGAGTTTATACATGGAGTTTATATATGGAGTTATACATGGAGTTTATACATGGAGTTTATACATGGAGTTATACATGGAGTTTATACCATGGAGTTTATACATGGATTTATACATGGAGTTTATACATGGAGTTATTATATATATATGGATTATACATGGAGTTTATACATGGAGTTTATACATGGAGTTTATACATGGAGTTTATACATGGAGTTATATATATACATGGAGTTTATACATGGAGTTTATATTATGGAGTTTATACATGGAGTTTATACATGGAGTTTATACATGGAGTTTATACATGGAGTTTATATATTTATACCTGGAGTTTATACATGGAAATGGAGTTTATACATGGAGTTTATATTATACATGAGTTGTATACATGGAGTTATATATGAGTTTATATATGAGTTATATGGAGTTTATAACATGGAGTTTATCATATGGAGTTTATACATGGAGTTTATACATGGAGTTTATACATGGAGTTTATATATGGAGTTATACATGGAGTTTATATATGGAGTTTATACATGGAGTTTATACATGGAGTTTATACATGGAGTTATATATTATATATGGAGTTTTATACATGGAGTTTATATATTATACATGGAGTTTATATATGGAGTTTATACATGGAGTTTATACATGGAGTTATATATTATATATGGAGTTTATACATGGAGTTTATATATTATACATGGAGTTTATACATGAGTTTATACATGGAGTTATATATTATATATGGAGTTTATATATGGAGTTATACATGGAGTTTATATATATCATGGAGTTATATATATATATGGAGTTTATACATGGAGTTTATATATTATATATGGAGTTTATACATGGAGTTTATACATGGAGTTTATATATTATACATGGAGTTTATATATGGAGTTTATACATGGAGTTTATACATGGAGTTTATATATTATATATGGAGTTTATACATGGAGTTTATATATTATACATGGAGTTTATACATGGAGTTTATACATGGAGTTTATACATGGAGTTTATACATGGAGTTTATACATGGAGTGTCTCTCTCTATTTAAGAACTGTACCGCTGACAGACAGACAAGTTGGTGAGACATCTGGAGTCACCATCCCAGCATCCCTGTGAACACTTTCTGACACCTTGTAGAGTCCGTGCTCCCGACCAATTGAGGCTGTTCTGAGGGCAAGAAGGTGGGGTCTGGGTGGAGGGAGGGGGGGGGGGGGGGTAGAGGAGGGTGGAGGAGGGAGGTAGAAGAGGGTGGAGGGCGGAGGGAGGTAGAGGAGGGTGGAGGAGGGAGATAGAAGAGGGTGGAGGGAGGTAGAGGAGGGTGGAGGAGGGAGGTAGAAGAGGGCGGAGGGAGGTAGGGTGGAGGAGGGAGGTAGAAGAGGGTGGAGGGTAGAGGGAGGTAGAGGAGGGTGGAGGAGGGAGGTAGAAGAGGGTAGAGGGAGGTAGAGGAGGGTGGAGGAGGGAGGTAGAAGAGGGTGGAGGGTAGAGGGAGGTAGAGGAGGGTGGAGGGAGGTAGAAGAGGGTGGAGGGCGGAGGGAGGTAGAGGAGGGTGGAGGGCGGAGGGAGTAGAGGAGGGTGGAGGGAGGTAGAGGAGGGAGTAGGGCAAAGGGAGGAGGGTGGAGGGAGGTAGAGGAGTGTGGAGGGCGGAGGGAGGTAGAGGAGGGTGGAGGGAGGAGTGCGGAGGGAGGAGTACGGAGGGGAGAACAGTTGTACCAGATGTGTTTGTGAGACATGCTGATGATCTTGTACTTTGTTAGTAGTTACAGTCTCATCGCTACAACTCCCCTACGGGCTCGGGAGAGACGAAGGTCGAGAGCCATGCGTCCTCCGAAACACAACCCAACCAAGCCATACACCTAGCGATCTACCAGGCAGTGATGGTGCAGCTGTAGGACCTTTTGAGGATCTGAAGACCCATGCCAAATCTTTTCAGTCTCTTGAAGGGTAATAGGTTTTGTCGTGCCCTCTTCACGGCTGTCATTGTGTCCTTGGACAATGTTAGTTTGTTGGTGATGTGGATGCCAAGGAACTTGAAGCTCTCAACCTGCTCCACTACAGCCCCGTTGATGGGAATGGGGGCGTGCTCGGTCCTCCTTTTCCTGTAGTCCACAATCATCTCCTTAATCTTGATCACGTTGAGGGAGAGGTTGTTGTCCTGGCATCACATTGCCAGGTCTCTGACCTCCTCCCTATAGGCTGTCTCATCACTGTCGGTGATCAGGCCTACCACTGTTGTGTCGTCAGCAAACTTAATGATGGTGTTGGAGTCGTGCCTGGCCGTGCAGTCGTGAGTGAACAGGGAGTACAGGAGGGGACTGAACACGCACCCCTGAGGGGCCCCTGTGTTGAGGATCAGCGTGGCAGATGTGTTGCTACCTACCCTCACCACCTGGGGGTGGCCCGTCAGTATGTCCAGGATCCAGTTGCAGAGGGGAGGTGTTTGGTCCCAGGATCCTTAGCTTATTGATGAGCTTTGAGGGCACTATGGTGTTGAAGGCTGCACTGTAGTCAATGAACAGCATTCTCACATAGGTGTTCCTCTAGTCCAGGTGGGAAAGGGCAGAGTGGAGTGCAATAGAGATTGCATATTCTGTGGATCTGTTAGGGCGCGGTATGCAAATTGGAGTGGGTCTAGGGTATTCTGGGATAATGATGTTTACGTGAGCCATCTCTCAGGGGAGAGGTTGAAAATGTCAGTGAAGACACTTGCCAGTCAGCTGCGGAGAGCGTGATCACACAGACATCCGGAACAGCTGATGCTCTCATGCATATTTCAGTGTTACTTGCCTCGAATCGAGCATAGAAGTTATTTAGCTTGTCTGGCAGGCTCGTGTCACTGGGCAGGTGTCGGCTGTGCTTCCCTTTGTGTGTGTGAGTGAGCGTGAGAGTGAGAGATAGAGAACGAGAACGAGAACGAGAACGAGAACGAGAACAGGCCTGGTCCTCTACTGAACTTTGCTCGATGGATCCTCAGCTCCCTCTAGTGGTTGTTGGCGGTAATCAATCATTATTTGAACATCTTGAAACTGTGAGTGTATTGTGTGTGTGCACGCTCTACAGTCTGTCTGTAAATTCACACTGAGCGCCGAGGAGAAGAGAGGAGAGAGGAGAAGAGGAGAAGATAAGGGCTCTACTGAACTTAGCTCCATGGAGCTTCAGCTCCCTCTACAGTCTGTCTGCAGATTCACACTGAGCGCCGACGATCACAGAGGAGGAAAAGAGAGAAGAAGAGGAGAATAAGAGAGAAGAGGAGAAGAAGAGAGAAGAAGAGAAGAGAACAATAAGAGAGAAGAAGAGAGAAGAAGAGAAGAAGAGAGGAAGAGAACAATAAGAGAGAAGAAGAGAAGAGGAGAATAAGAGAGAAGAAGGGAAGATGAGGAGAAGAACGTCTGTTCATTAAAATAATGATTTAGTACTTAAACCTGTTGGCCAAAGCTAATGTTATGAGCAGGCAGGTAGCTTCCTCTGGCTAGTGAGGCTGAGACCAGACCAGTTAAGGATTAGTGAGACTGAGGCCAGACCGGTTTAAGGATTAGGAACAACAGTGGAATTTGCAGTTGGCCTTCAAAAAAAAAAGTCCCCTCTTTGTAAGTGACTCAGAACGTTACAATTGTTGTCATATTTAGACTAGATAATGTTACATTGGAACGTGGAGCAATGAAATGGAGTATCAGTCTACTCGGTGACACCCACGACTGGGAAGAGTTTACGCAAATATTAACATCGAAGCTCTTATCGTGGGACTTTTGACTGAGGGGAAATCACCTGCCACCAAGTCAGCCTATTGTGTGTGTCCAATACACCATAGTAGTTTTGACTGAGGATTAGTGAGGATGAGACCAGACCGGTTTAAGGATGAGTGAGGCTGATGTCGAAGCTCTTATCGTGGGACTTTTGACTGAGGGAAATCCCCTGCCACCAAGTCAGCCTAGTGTGTTTATGGACATTCATATTGCTGTACAGCTTTACCTACGGATTGGGGATCAATGAAATATCAGCTTACTCAGTACCCAAGTTACTCAGTACCCAAGTTACTCAGCTTACTCAGTACCCAAGTTACTCAGTACCCAAGTTACTCAGTACCCAAGTTACTCAGCTTACTCAGTGCCCAAGTTACTCAGTACCCAAGTTACTCAGTACCCAAGTTACTCAGTACCCAAGTTACTCAGTACCCAAGTTACTCAGTACCCAAGTTACTCAGTACCCAAGTTACTCAGTACCCAAGTTACTCAGTACCCAAGTTACTCAGTACCCAAGTTACTCAGCTTACTCAGTGCCCAAGTTACTCAGTACCCAAGTTACTCAGTACCCAAGTTACTCAGCTTACTCAGTGCCCAAGTTACTCAGTGCCCAAGTTACTCAGTGCCCAAGTTACTCAGTACCCAAGTTACTCAGTACCCAAGTTACTGGGTCAGTTTGGGTCAGTTTCAGCCTCCAGTATTTATGCTGCAGTAGTTTATGTGTCGGGGGGGCTGGGGTCAGTTTGTTATATCTGGAGTACTTCTCCTGTCCTATTCGGTGTCCTGTGTGAATCTAAGTGTGCGTTCTCTAATTCTCTCCTTCTCTCTTTCTTTCTCTCTCTCGGAGGACCTGAGCCCTAGGACCATGCCCCAGGACTACCTGACATGATGACTCCTTGCTGTCCCCAGTCCACCTGGCCATGCTGCTGTTCCAGTTTCAACTGACCTGAGCCCTAGGACCATGCCCCAGGACTACCTGACATGATGACTCCTTGCTGTCCCCAGTCCACCTGGCCATGCTGCTGCTCCAGTTTCAACTTCCACCTGACTGTGCTGCTGCTCCAGTTTCAACTGTTCTGCCTTATTATTATTCAACCATGCTGGTCATTTATGAACATTTGAACATCTTGGCCATGTTCTGTTATAATCTCCACCCGGCACAGCCAGAAGAGGACTGGCCACCCCACATAGACTGGTTCCTCTCTAGGTTTCTTCCTAGGTATTGGCCTTTCTAGGGAGTTTTTCCTAGCCACCGTGCTTCTACACCTGCATTGCTTGCTGTTTGGGGTTTTAGGCTGGGTTTCTGTACAGCACTTTGAGATATCAGCTGATGTACGAAGGGCTATATAAATACATTTGATTTGATTTGATTTGACTCAGTACCCAAGTTACTCAGTACCCAAGTTACTCAGTACCCAAGTTACTCAGCTTACTCAGTACCCAAGTTACTCAGTACCCAAGTTACTCAGTACCCAAGTTACTCAGTACCCAAGTTACTCAGTACCCAAGTTACCCAAGTTACTCAGCTTACTCAGTACCCAAGTTACTCAGTACCCAAGTTACTCAGTACCCAAGTTACTCAGTACCCAAGTTACTCAGTACCCAAGTTACTCAGCTTACTCAGTACCCAAGTTACTCAGTACCCAAGTTACTCAGCTTACTCAGTGCCCAAGTTACTCAGTACCCAAGTTACTCAGTACCCAAGTTACTCAGTACCCAAGTTACTCAGTACCCAAGTTACTCAGTACCCAAGTTACTCAGCTTAGTCAGTACCCAAGTTACTCAGTACCCAAGTTACTCAGTACCCAAGTTACTCAGCTTACTCAGTACCCAAGTTACTCAGTACCCAAGTTACTCAGTACCCAAGTTACTCAGCTTACTCAGTACCCAAGTTACTCAGTACCCAAGTTACTCAGTACCCAAGTTACTCAGTACCCAAGTTACTCAGCTTACTCAGTACCCAAGTTACTCAGTACCCAAGTTACTCAGTACCCAAGTTACTCAGTACCCAAGTTACTCAGCTTACTCAGTATTACTCAGTACCCAAGTTACTCAGTACCCAAGTTACTCAGTACCCAAGTTACTCAGTACCCAAGTTACTCAGTACCCAAGTTACTCAGTACCCAAGTTACTCAGTACCCAAGTTACTCAGTACCCAAGTTACTCAGCTTACTCAGTACCCAAGTTACTCAGTACCCAAGTTACTCAGTACCCAAGTTACTCAGTACCCAAGTTACTCAGTAACCAACACTTTGAGACATCAGTTGATGTTAGAAGCTTTATAAATAAATGTGATTTGATTTGATTTTTTCTCTCTCCCTATATCGTCCTCCTCAGAGTTCTCAGACTCCAAAACATCCACGTTGTTTTCTCTCCCTATATCGTCCTCCTCAGAGTTCTCAGACTCCAAAACATCCACGTTGTTTTCTCTCCCTATATCGTCCTCCTCAGAGTTCTCAGACTCCAAAACATCCACGTTGTTTTCTCTCACTATATCGTCCTCCTCAGAGTTCTCAGACTCCAAAACATCCACGTTGTTTTCTCTCCCTATATCGTCCTCCTCAGAGTTCTCAGACTCCAAAACATCCACGTTGTTTTCTCTCCCTATATCGTCCTCCTCAGAGTTCTCAGACTCCAAAACATCCACGTTGTTTTCTCTCACTATATCGTCCTCCTCAGAGTTCTCAGACTCCAAAACATCCACGTTGTTTTCTCTCCCTATATCGTCCTCCTCAGAGTTCTCAGACTCCAAAACATCCACGTTGTTTTCTCTCCCTATATCGTCCTCCTCAGAGTTCTCAGACTCCAAAACATCCACGTTCTCTGGGTGTCGAGTTAGACTGATATCCCACAATCCATAGGGTGAGGCTGTAGACTAGATAACTAGACTGATATCCCACAATCCATAGGGTGAGGCTGTAGACTAGATAACTAGACTGATATCCCACAATCCATAGGGTGAGACTGTAGACTAGATAACTAGACTGATATCCCACAATCCATAGGGTGAGACTATAGACTAGATAACTAGACTGATATCCCACAATCCATAGGGTGAGACTGTAGACTAGATAACTAGACTGATATCCCACAATCCATAGGGTGAGACTGTAGACTAGATAACTAGACTGATATCCCACAATCCATAGGGTGAGACTGTAGACTAGATAACTAGACTGATATCCCACAATCCATAGGGTGAGACTGTAGACTAGATAACTAGACTGATATCCCACAATCCATAGGGTGAGGCTGTAGACTAGATAACTAGACTGATATCCCACAATCCATAGGGTGAGACTGTAGACTAGATAACTAGACTGATATCCCACAATCCATAGGGTGAGACTGTAGACTAGATAACTAGACTGATATCCCACAATCCATAGGGTGAGACTGTAGACTAGATAACTAGACTGATATCCCACAATCCATAGGGTGAGGCTGTAGACTAGATAACTAGACTGATATCCCACAATCCATAGGGTGAGGCTGTAGACTAGATAACTAGACTGATATCCCACAATCCATAGGGTGAGACTGTAGACTAGATAACTAGACTGATATCCCACAATCCATAGGGTGAGACTGTAGACTAGATAACTAGACTGATATCCCACAATCCATAGGGTGAGACTGTAGACTAGATAACTAGACTGATATCCCACAATCCATAGGGTGAGACTGTAGACTAGATAACTAGACTGATATCCCACAATCCATAGGGTGAGACTGTAGACTAGATAACTAGACTGATATCCCACAATCCATAGGGTGAGACTGTAGACTAGATAACTAGACTGATATCCCACAATCCATAGGGTGAGACTGTAGACTAGATAACTAGACTGATATCCCACAATCCATAGGGTGAGACTGTAGACTAGATAACTAGACTGATATCCCACAATCCATAGGGTGAGACTGTAGACTAGATAACTAGACTGATATCCCACAATCCATAGGGTGAGGCTGTAGACTAGATAACTAGACTGATATCCCACAATCCATAGGGTGAGACTGTAGACTAGATAACTAGACTGATATCCCACAATCCATAGGGTGAGACTGTAGACTAGATAACTAGACTGATATCCCACAATCCATAGGGTGAGACTGTAGACTAGATAACTAGACTGATATCCCACAATCCATAGGGTGAGACTGTAGACTAGATAACTAGACTGATATCCCACAATCCATAGGGTGAGACTATAGACTAGATAACTAGACTGATATCCCACAATCCATAGGGTGAGACTGTAGACTAGATAACTAGACTGATATCCCACAATCCATAGGGTGAGACTGTAGACTAGATAACTAGACTGATATCCCACAATCCATAGGGTGAGGCTGTAGACTAGATAACTAGACTGATATCCCACAATCCATAGGGTGAGACTGTAGACTAGATAACTAGACTGATATCCCACAATCCATAGGGTGAGACTGTAGACTAGATAACTAGACTGATATCCCACAATCCATAGGGTGAGACTGTAGACTAGATAACTAGACTGATATCCCACAATCCATAGGGTGAGACTGTAGACTAGATAACTAGACTGATATCCCACAATCCATAGGGTGAGACTGTAGACTAGATAACTAGACTGATATCCCACAATCCATAGGGTGAGACTGTAGACTAGATAACTAGACTGATATCCCACAATCCATAGGGTGAGGCTGTAGACTAGATAACTAGACTGATATCCCACAATCCATAGGGTGAGGCTGTAGACTAGATAACTAGACTGATATCCCACAATCCATAGGGTGAGGCTGTAGACTAGATAACTAGACTGATATCCCACAATCCATAGGGTGAGACTGTAGACTAGATAACTAGACTGATATCCCACAATCCATAGGGTGAGGCTGTAGACTAGATAACTAGACTGATATCCCACAATCCATAGGGTGAGACTGTAGACTAGATAACTAGACTGATATCCCACAATCCATAGGGTGAGACTGTAGACTAGATAACTAGACTGATATCCCACAATCCATAGGGTGAGGCTGTAGACTAGATAACTAGACTGATATCCCACAATCCATAGGGTGAGACTATAGACTAGATAACTAGACTGATATCCCACAATCCATAGGGTGAGACTGTAGACTAGATAACTAGACTGATATCCCACAATCCATAGGGTGAGGCTGTAGACTAGATAACTAGACTGATATCCCACAATCCATAGGGTGAGACTGTAGACTAGATAACTAGACTGATATCCCACAATCCATAGGGTGAGACTATAGACTAGATAACTAGACTGATATCCCACAATCCATAGGGTGAGACTGTAGACTAGATAACTAGACTGATATCCCACAATCCATAGGGTGAGACTGTAGACTAGATAACTAGACTGATATCCCACAATCCATAGGGTGAGACTGTAGACTAGATAACTAGACTGATATCCCACAATCCATAGGGTGAGACTGTAGACTAGATAACTAGACTGATATCCCACAATCCATAGGGTGAGTCTGTAGACTAGATAACTAGACTGATATCCCACAATCCATAGGGTGAGACTGTAGACTAGATAACTAGACTGATATCCCACAATCCATAGGGTGAGACTGTAGACTAGATAACTAGACTGATATCCCACAATCCATAGGGTGAGACTGTAGACTAGATAACTAGACTGATATCCCACAATCCATAGGGTGAGACTATAGACTAGATAACTAGACTGATATCCCACAATCCATAGGGTGAGGCTGTAGACTAGATAACTAGACTGATATCCCACAATCCATAGGGTGAGACTGTAGACTAGATAACTAGACTGATATCCCACAATCCATAGGGTGAGGCTGTAGACTAGATAACTAGACTGATATCCCACAATCCATAGGGTGAGACTATAGACTAGATAACTAGACTGATATCCCACAATCCATAGGGTGAGACTGTAGACTAGATAACTAGACTGATATCCCACAATCCATAGGGTGAGACTGTAGACTAGATAACTAGACTGATATCCCACAATCCATAGGGTGAGACTGTAGACTAGATAACTAGACTGATATCCCACAATCCATAGGGTGAGGCTGTAGACTAGATAACTAGACTGATATCCCACAATCCATAGGGTGAGGCTGTAGACTAGATAACTAGACTGATATCCCACAATCCATAGGGTGAGACTGTAGACTAGATAACTAGACTGATATCCCACAATCCATAGGGTGAGACTGTAGACTAGATAACTAGACTGATATCCCACAATCCATAGGGTGAGACTGTAGACTAGATAACTAGACTGATATCCCACAATCCATAGGGTGAGGCTGTAGACTAGATAACTAGACTGATATCCCACAATCCATAGGGTGAGGCTGTAGACTAGATAACTAGACTGATATCCCACAATCCATAGGGTGAGACTGTAGACTAGATAACTAGACTGATATCCCACAATCCATAGGGTGAGACTGTAGACTAGATAACTAGACTGATATCCCACAATCCATAGGGTGAGGCTGTAGACTAGATAACTAGACTGATATCCCACAATCCATAGGGTGAGACTATAGACTAGATAACTAGACTGATATCCCACAATCCATAGGGTGAGACTGTAGACTAGATAACTAGACTGATATCCCACAATCCATAGGGTGAGACTATAGACTAGATAACTAGACTGATATCCCACAATCCATAGGGTGAGACTATAGACTAGATAACTAGACTGATATCCCACAATCCATAGGGTGAGACTATAGACTAGATAACTAGACTGATATCCCACAATCCATAGGGTGAGACTGTAGACTAGATAACTAGACTGATATCCCACAATCCATAGGGTGAGACTGTAGACTAGATAACTAGACTGATATCCCACAATCCATAGGGTGAGACTGTAGACTAGATAACTAGACTGATATCCCACAATCCATAGGGTGAGACTATAGACTAGATAACTAGACTGATATCCCACAATCCATAGGGTGAGACTGTAGACTAGATAACTAGACTGATATCCCACAATCCATAGGGTGAGACTGTAGACTAGATAACTAGACTGATATCCCACAATCCATAGGGTGAGACTGTAGACTAGATAACTAGACTGATATCCCACAATCCATAGGGTGAGACTGTAGACTAGATAACTAGACTGATATCCCACAATCCATAGGGTGAGACTGTAGACTAGATAACTAGACTGATATCCCACAATCCATAGGGTGAGGCTGTAGACTAGATAACTAGACTGATATCCCACAATCCATAGGGTGAGGCTGTAGACTAGATAACTAGACTGATATCCCACAATCCATAGGGTGAGACTATAGACTAGATAACTAGACTGATATCCCACAATCCATAGGGTGAGACTATAGACTAGATAACTAGACTGATATCCCACAATCCATAGGGTGAGACTATAGACTAGATAACTAGACTGATATCCCACAATCCATAGGGTGAGACTATAGACTAGATAACTAGACTGATATCCCACAATCCATAGGGTGAGACTGTAGACTAGATAACTAGACTGATATCCCACAATCCATAGGGTGAGACTGTAGACTAGATAACTAGACTGATATCCCACAATCCATAGGGTGAGACTGTAGACTAGATAACTAGACTGATATCCCACAATCCATAGGGTGAGACTGTAGACTAGATAACTAGACTGATATCCCACAATCCATAGGGTGAGGCTGTAGACTAGATAACTAGACTGATATCCCACAATCCATAGGGTGAGACTGTAGACTAGATAACTAGACTGATATCCCACAATCCATAGGGTGAGACTATAGACTAGATAACTAGACTGATATCCCACAATCCATAGGGTGAGACTGTAGACTAGATAACTAGACTGATATCCCACAATCCATAGGGTGAGACTGTAGACTAGATAACTAGACTGATATCCCACAATCCATAGGGTGAGACTGTAGACTAGATAACTAGACTGATATCCCACAATCCATAGGGTGAGGCTGTAGACTAGATAACTAGACTGATATCCCACAATCCATAGGGTGAGACTGTAGACTAGATAACTAGACTGATATCCCACAATCCATAGGGTGAGACTATAGACTAGATAACTAGACTGATATCCCACAATCCATAGGGTGAGACTATAGACTAGATAACTAGACTGATATCCCACAATCCATAGGGTGAGACTGTAGACTAGATAACTAGACTGATATCCCACAATCCATAGGGTGAGACTGTAGACTAGATAACTAGACTGATATCCCACAATCCATAGGGTGAGGCTGTAGACTATTTTTATTCCTTTTGCTTCACTGTCAATGACAGACTTTTATTTTGAAAGGCGAACCGCATATTCCACAAGTGTGGCTATTCCTTATTGTGGCTAGCGTCACATAGATATGTGTCCCGACCACGGCTAATCAAATAAGAACTGTGTCTTATTAATTAGTGGTATTTTTTAGATGCTGACAGCTAGTTAGCTAGTTAGCTAGCGAACTATATAGCTACTGAAACATATGATGTCGTTTTGCTGCGTTTTTTGGGGGGGAACATTGTTCGCATCCGTCAGCTATCTAACCCGTCCATAGTTTGGGGAAGGGCAGGTACGCAAAGACAACACTTTACCAGCATCACAGCAAACGGTGTCGGTGAATCGTTGAATCGTGAATACGCTGT
This sequence comes from Oncorhynchus kisutch, assembly GCF_002021735.2. Lineage (NCBI taxonomy): Eukaryota > Metazoa > Chordata > Actinopteri > Salmoniformes > Salmonidae > Oncorhynchus > Oncorhynchus kisutch. Next base: position 18,540,581 of record NW_022261983.1, read on the forward strand.
CCACTGTCCTCTCTCTGTCTCTCTCTGCCTCTGTCTCTCTCTGTCCACCAGAGAGCAGCATTTCACCATTATGATGGCATCCTGACTGTGTGTGTGTGTGTGTGTGTGTGTGTGTGTGTGTGTGTGTGTGTGTGTGTGTGTGTGTGTGTGTGTGTGTGTGTGTGTGTGTGTGTGTGTGTGTGTGTGTGTGTGTGTGTGAGAGAGAGAGACAGAGAAAGAGAGAGAGAAAGAGAGAGAGAGAGAGAGAGACAGAGAGAGAGAGACAGAGAAAGAGAGAGAGAGAAAGAGAGAGAGAAAGAGAGCGAGAGGGACAAACCACCTAAGCCATCACCTACAGAAAGATGAACCTGGAGAAGAGTCCCCTAAGCAAGCTGGTCCTGGGGCTCTGTTCACAAACACACCCTACAGAGCCCCAGGACAGCAGCACAATTAGACCCAAACAAATCATGAGAAAACAAAAAGATAATTACTTGACACATTGGAAAGAATTAACAAAAAAACAGAGCAAACTACAATGCTATTTGGCCCTAAACAGAGAGTACACAGTGGCAGAATACCTGACCACTGTGACTGACCCAAAATTAAGGAAAGCTTTGACTATGTACAGACTCAGTGAGCATAGCCTTGCTATTGAGAAAGGCCGCCGTAGGCAGACATGGCTCTCAAGAGAAGACAGGCTATGTGCTCACTGCCCCAAAAATGAGGTGGAAACTGAGCTGCACTTCCTAACCTCCTGCCCAATGTATGACCATATTAGAGACACATATTTCCCTCAGATTACACAGATCCATTGAAACTTCTGTATGTGTAATGTTTACTGTTAATTTTTATTGTTTATTTCACTTTATATATTATCTACCTCACTTGCTTTGGCAATGTTAACACATGTTTCCCATGGAGGGAGGGAGGGAGGGAGGGAGGGAGGGAGGGAGGGAGGGAGGGAGGGAGGGAGGGAGGGAGGGAGGGAGGGAGGGAGGGAGAGAGAGAGAGAGAGAGAGAGAGAGAGAGAGTTCAGTGAGGTGTTGTGTGGGAGTACGCCGGAAAGAGTATGGAGATAGAAGCCTAAAGGGGTGGTGGAGGTGACTATAAATTAATGAGATGCAAAACAGAAGAGCAGATGGCAAAGAACTTTAGGAAATACACTCACATAGGAATGATGAAGGGGGAGATGATGGTTTGGAGTGTGTGTGAGTATGTAAATGAGTTGAGAAGTGTTTTCATTAAAAAAAGAGAGCAGAGAAAGACAGATATCATCCTACTGGGAGGGACACCCCCCTCATATGACTGGAGCTGTCATATAGAGACAGAGAGGTATCATCCTACTGGGAGGGACACCCCCCTCATATGACTGGAGCTGTCATATAGAGACAGAGAGGTATCATCCTACTGGGAGGGACACCCCCCTCATATGACTGGAGCTGTCATATAGAGACAGAGACAGAGAGGTATCATCCTACTGGGAGGGACACCCCCCTCATATGACTGGAGCTGTCATATAGAGACAGAGACAGAGAGGTATCATCCTACTGGGAGGGACACCCCCCTCATATGACTGGAGCTGTCATATAGAGACAGAGACAGAGAGGTATCATCCTACTAGGAGGGACACCCCCCTCATATGACTGGAGCTGTCATATAGAGACAGACAGGTATCATCCTACTGGGAGGGACACCCCCCTCATATGACTGGAGCTGTCATATAGAGACAGAGACAGAGAGGTATCATCCTACTGGGAGGGACACCCCCCTCATATGACTGGAGCTGTCATATAGAGACAGAGACAGAGAGGTATCATCCTACTAGGAGGGACACCCCCCTCATATGACTGGAGGTGTCATATAGAGACAGAGACGGAGAGGTATCATCCTACTGGGAGGGACACCCCCCTCATATGACTGGAGCTGTCATATAGAGACAGAGAGGTAAAATCCTACTAGGAGGGACACCCCCCTCATATGACTGGAGCTGTCATATAGGGACAGAGGTATCATCCTACTGGGAGGGACACCCCCCTCATATGACTGGAGCTGTCATATAGAGACAGAGACAGAGAGGTATCATCCTACTGGGAGGGACACCCCCCTCATATGACTGGAGCTGTCATATAGAGACAGAGACAGAGAGGTATCATCCTACTGGGAGGGACACCCCCCCTCATATGACCGGAGCTGTCATATAGAGACAGAC
>NW_022261983.1:18550268-18557768 GCF_002021735.2 Oncorhynchus kisutch
AGCTATATCTGGGCAATCAGACCCCATATAGCTATATCTGGGAAATCAGACCCCATATAGCTATATCTGGGACATCAGACCCCATAGAGCTATATCTGGGACATCAGACCCCTTAGAGCTATATCTGGGACATCAGACCCCATAGAGCTATACCTGGGGCACCAGATGACACATTTCTTATAATTGGAATGTTACAAAACCCTACCTGTAGAGAGACACACACAGGTGGGTTACATGTTGAGTTGAAGAGGCGAGGTTTAGTAACAGGGGTGTGTGTGTGTGTGTGTGTGTAGCGGTTCTCTCATGCTCTCCAATGTACTGCCTTTGCAAGCAGCAGTCAGCCGGTGGAAAGAACGAGAGCCGAGTCGCGCTGAAGGAAGGAACGGCTGCGGATCTTAATGAGCCAGTTGCCCGTTACAAACGGAGATAACACACACACACACAAGACACGGACACTGATTGAAACAACAAACGGACATTTGAGGTTCTCCAAACAAAACTTCTACTATAGTCGCAACGCACAAAAACACACAGTTCCGCGTTGAAACCTAAACCGAACGAAAGCCATGGCTGACTCCGGAGCGAACAGCAACAGCGACGGGGAGGAAAAACCGATGCGGGGCTTCGCTCGCCAGGGCGCTCTCCGACAGAAGAACGTGCACGAAGTGAAGGACCACAAGTTCATCGCTCGTTTCTTCAAACAGCCGACCTTCTGCAGTCACTGCACCGACTTCATCTGGTGAGAGAGAGGAGATGGAGGGGAGGGAGAGGAAGAGAGAGGTACCGCCGGGGTGGCTTTGAATTAAGAGTTTGCCCCCTTTTTTTGCTGAGGGCTGTAGGCTACTGTTGGAAAGAGGGAGAGATAGAGGGAGAGATATCGGAGTGTCTGAGCGGGGATATGAGAGTAGAACAGAGCAGGCTTTTTTGCTGAGGGCTGTAGGCTACTGTTGGAAAGAGGGATAGATAGAGGGAGAGATATCGGAGTGTCTGAGCGGGGATATGAGAGTAGAACAGAGCAGGCTTGGATACCCACTGGGCACAGACGTCAATTCCAAGTCTATTCCACGTTGGTTGACGGGGGAAACAACGCACTGTGTGCCCAGTGGGTATAGGTTGTCCAGTATCTCATCCCTGCAGCATCAGGCTAGGCTATAGGCTGTCCAGTATCTCACCCCTGCATCAGCATCAGGCTAGGCTATAGGCTGTCCAGTACCTCACCCCTGCAGCAGGCTAGACTATAGGCTGTCCAGTATCTCACCCCTGCATCATTCTATAGGCTGTCCAGTATCTCACCCCTGCATCAGCATCAGGCTAGGCTATAGGTTGTCCAGTATCTCACCCCTGCAGCAGGCTAGACTATAGGCTGTCCAGTATCTCACCCCTGCATCATTCTATAGGCTGTCCAGTATTTTTTATTTTTTATTTTTATTTCACCTTTATTTAACCAGGTAGGCTAGTTGAGAACACCTTTATTTAACCAGGTAGGCTAGTTGAGAACACCTTTATTTAACCAGGTAGGCTAGTTGAGAACAAGTTCTCATTTGCAACTGCGACCTGGCCAAGATAAAGCATAGCAGTGTGAGCATACAACAAAGAGTTACACATGGAGTAAACAATTAACAAGTCAATAACACAGTAGAAAACGAAGGGGGGGTCTATATACAATGTGTGCAAAAGGCATGAGGAGGTAGGCAAATAATTACAATTTTGCAGATTAACACTGGAGTGATAAAAGATCAGATGGTCATGTACAGGTAGAGATATTGGTGTGCAGAAGAGCAGAAAAGTAAATAAATAAAAACAGTACGGGGATGAGGTAGGTGAAAAGGGTGGGCTATTTACCAATAGACTATGTACAGCTGCAGCGATCGGTTAGCTGCTCAGATAGCTGATGTTTGAAGTTGGTGAGGGAGATGAAAGTCTCCAACTTCAGCGATTTTTGCAATTCGTTCCAGTCACAGGCAGCAGAGTACTGGAACGAAAGGCGGCCAAATGAGGTGTTGGCTTTAGGGATGATCAGTGAGATACACCTGCTGGAGCGCGTGCTACGGATGGGTGTTGCCATCGTGACCAGTGAGCTGAGATAAGGCGGAGCTTTACCTAGCATAGACTTGTAGATGACCTGGAGCCAGTGGGTCTGGCGACGAATATGTAGCGAGGGCCAGCCGACTAGAGCATACAAGTCGCAGTGGTGGGTAGTATAAGGTGCTTTAGTGACAAAACGGATGGCACTGTGATAGACTGCATCCAGTTTGCTGAGTAGAGTGTTGGAAGCCATTTTGTAGATGACATCGCCGAAGTCGAGGATCGGTAGGATAGTCAGTTTTACTAGGGTAAGCTTGGCGGCTTGAGTGAAGGAGGCTTTGTTGCGGAATAGAAAGCCGACTCTTGATTTGATTTTCGATTGGAGATGTTTGATATGAGTCTGGAAGGAGAGTTTGCAGTCTAGCCAGACACCTAGGTACTTATAGACGTCCACATATTCTAGGTCGGAACCATCCAGGGTGGTGATGCTAGTCGGGCATGCAGGTGCAGGCAGCGACCGGTTGAAAAGCATGCATTTGGTTTTACTAGCGTTTAAGAGCAGTTGGAGGCCACGGAAGGAGTGTTGTATGGCATTGAAGCTTGTTTGGAGGTTAGATAGCACAGTGTCCAAAGACGGGCCGAAAGTATATAGAATGGTGTCGTCTGCGTAGAGGTGGATCAGGGAATCGCCCGCAGCAAGAGCAACATCATTGATATACACAGAGAAAAGAGTCGGCCCGAGAATTGAACCCTGTGGCACCCCCATAGAGACTGCCAGAGGACCGGACAGCATGCCCTCCGATTTGACACACTGAACTCTGTCTGCAAAGTAATTGGTGAACCAGGCAAGGCAGTCATCCGAAAAACCGAGGCTACTGAGTCTGCCGATAAGAATATGGTGATTGACAGAGTCGAAAGCCTTGGCGAGGTCGATGAAGACGGCTGCACAGTACTGTCTTTTATCGATGGCGGTTATGATGTCGTTTAGTACCTTGAGTGTGGCTGAGGTGCACCCATGACCGGCTCGGAAACCAGATTGCACAGCGGAGAAGGTACGGTGGGATTCGAGATGGTCAGTGACCTGTTTGTTGACTTGGCTTTCGAAGACCTTAGATAGGCAGGGCAGGATGGATATAGGTCTGTAACAGTTTGGGTCCAGGGTGTCTCCCCCTTTGAAGAGGGGGATGACTGCGGCAGCTTTCCAATCCTTGGGGATCTCAGACGAGATGAAAGAGAGGTTGAACAGGCTGGTAATAGGGGTTGCGACAATGGTGGCAGATAGTTTCAGAAATAGAGGGTCCAGATTGTCAAGCCCAGCTGATTTGTACGGGTCCAGGTTTTGCAGCTCTTTCAGAACATCTGCTATCTGGATTTGGGTAAAGGAGAACCTGGAGAGGCTTGGGCGAGGAGCTGCGGGGGGGGCGGAGCTGTTGGCCGAGGTTGAAGTAGCCAGGCGGAAGGCATGGCCAGCCGTTGAGAAATGCTTATTGAAGTTTTCGATAATCATGGATTTATCAGTGGTGACCGTGTTACCTAGCCTCAGTGCAGTGGGCAGCTGGGAGGAGGTGCTCTTGTTCTCCATGGACTTCACAGTGTCCCAGAACTTTTTGGAGTTGGAGCTACAGGATGCAAACTTCTGCCTGAAGAAGCTGGCCTTAGCTTTCCTGACTGACTGCGTGTATTGGTTCCGGACTTCCCTGAACAGTTGCATATCACGGGGACTATTCGATGCTATTGCAGTCCGCCACAGGATGTTTTTGTGCTGGTCGAGGGCAGTCAGGTCTGGGGTGAACCAAGGGCTGTATCTGTTCTTAGTTCTGCATTTTTTGAACGGAGCATGCTTATCTAAAATGGTGAGGAAGTTACTTTTAAAGAATGACCAGGCATCCTCAACTGACGGGATGAGGTCAATGTCCTTCCAGGATACCCTGGCCAGGTCGATTAGAAAGGCCTGCTCACAGAAGTGTTTTAGGGAGCGTTTGACAGTGATGAGGGGTGGTCGTTTGACTGCGGCTCCGTAGCGGATACAGGCAATGAGGCAGTGATCGCTGAGATCCTGGTTGAAGACAGCGGAGGTGTATTTGGAGGGCCAGTTGGTCAGGATGACGTCTATGAGGGTGCCCTTGTTTACAGAGTTAGGGTTGTACCTGGTGGGTTCCTTGATGATTTGTGTGAGATTGAGGGCATCTAGCTTAGATTGTAGGACTGGCGGGGTGTTAAGCATATCCCAGTTTAGGTCACCTAACAGAACAAACTCTGAAGCTAGATGGGGGGCGATCAATTCACAAATGGTGTCCAGGGCACAGCTGGGAGCTGAGGGGGGTCGGTAGCAGGTGGCAACCGTGAGAGACTTATTTCTGGAGAGAGTAATTTTCAAAATTAGTAGTTCGAACTGTTTGGGTATGGACCTGGAAAGTATGACATTACTTTGCAGGCCATCTCTGCAGTAAACTGCAACTCCTCCCCCTTTGGCAGTTCTATCTTGACGGAAGATGTTATAGTTGGGTATGGAAATCTCTGAATTTTTGGTGGCCTTCCTGAGCCAGGATTCAGACACAGCAAGGACATCAGGGTTAGCAGAGTGTGCTAAAGCAGTGAGTAAGACAAACTTAGGGAGGAGGCTTCTGATGTTGACATGCATGAAACCAAGGCTTTTTCGAACACAGAAGTCAACAAATGAGGGTGCCTGGGGACATGCAGGGCCTGGGTTTACCTCCACATCACCCGCGGAACAGAGAAGGAGTAGTATGAGGGTGCGGCTAAAGGCTATCAAAACTGGTCGCCTAGAGCGTTGGGGACAGAGAATAAGAGGAGCAGGTTTCTGGGCATGGTAGAATATATTCAGGGCATAATGCGCAGACAGGGGTATGGTGGGGTGCGGGTACAGCGGAGGTAAGCCCAGGCACTGGGTGATGATGAGAGAGGTTGTATCTCTGGACATGCTGGTAGTAATGGGTGAGGTCACCGCATGTGTGGGAGGTGGGACAAAGGAGTTATCAGGGGTATGAAGAGTGGAACTAGGGGCTCCATTGTGAACTAAAACAATGATAACTAACCTGAACAACAGTATACAAGGCATATTGACATTTGAGAGAGACATACAGCGAGGCATACAGTAATCACAGGTGTTGAATTGGGAAAGCTAGCTAAAACAGTAGGTGAGACAACAGCTAATCAGCTAGCACAACAACAGCAGGTAAAATGGCGTAGACTAGGCAACGGGGCCAACAGATAAAACAAACAAGCAGAATGGAGTACCGTGATTTATGGACAGTCCAGCGTGCATCAGCTATGTAGCCAAGAGATCAGTGTCCAGGGGGCAGCGGTGGATGGGGAAGGGAAGCTGGACTGGCGAGTGTTATCCAGGTTAAAAAAACGAACAATGACTAAATAGCTTGTAGCTAGTTAGCTGGTTAGCTTCTGGAGGTTCTTGAGTGTGTTCTAAAAATAAATAAAAAATAATAGCGATTCCGTATCACATTGGGTGAGGCAGGTTTCCGGAAGGTATAAACAAATTAAAAGTCAAAAGAGATAGAAAGTAAATATGGGTCCGGTGGGCGTTTGGGACGCGGAGATTCAGGCGGTTAGCAGGCCTGTGCTAACAAGCTAACAGTTTGTAGGCCCGGGCTAGACAAGGTAGCAGTTAGCGGACCGGAGCTGGACAAGCTAGCAGTTAGCAGGCCGAATTAGCAAGCAGGGAGATAGCGAGGGCTAGAGAGTTAGCCTTTGGGGGACGTCGCGATGGGGTGAGTCTGTTTATTCCTCTTCATGCGGTGACATCGATAGACCGGTCGTGGGCCCGGGTATTGTAGCTCAGGAGTATGCTACGGTGGTAGCGCAGGCCGGGCTAGCTTCAAGCTAAGTGGGTGGAAACGCTAGCCAGGGGTAATCATCCAGGGTTGCAGTTTAGCTAGATAGCTAGTTGTGAAGATCCAGCGTATTTGGAAGCTTAGGTTTAGCAAAATGTTTTTAAAAAGGGATAGCTATGTAAAAAACGAAAAATATGTAAAAAACGAAAAATAAACAAAATATAAACAAAATATACAGGGACACGACACGACAGGACGACTTACTGCTACGCCATCTTGGATTCAACTCTCACCCCTGCATCAGGCTAGGCTATAGGCTGTCCAGTATCTCATCCCAGCAGCATCAGGCTAGGCTATAGGCTGTCCAATATCTCACCCCTGCATCAGGCTAGACTATAGGCTGTCCAGTATCTCATCCCTGCAGCATCAGGCTAGGCTATAGGTTGTCCAGTATCTCACCCCTGCTGCATCAGGCTAGGCTATAGGCTGTCCAATATCTCACCCCTGCATCAGGCTAGACTATAGGCTGTCCAGTATCTCACCCCAGCAGCATCAGGCTAGGCTATAGGCTGTCCAATATCTCACCCCTGCATCAGGCTAGACAATAGGCTGTCCAGTATCTCATCCCTGCAGCATCAGGCTAGGCTATAGGCTGTCCAATATCTCACCCCTGCATCAGGCTAGACTATAGGCTGTCCAGTATCTCATCCCTGCAGCATCAGGCTAGGCTATAGGTTGTCCAGTATCTCACCCCTGCTGCATCAGGCTAGGCTATAGGCTGTCCAGTATCTCACCCCAGCAGCATCAGGCTAGGCTATAGGCTGTCCAATATCTCACCCCTGCATCAGGCTAGACTATAGGCTGTCCAGTATCTCACCCCTGCAGCATCAGGCTAGGCTATAGGCTGTCCAATATCTCACCCCTGCATCAGGCTAGACTATAGGCTGTCCAGTATCTCACCCCTGCATCAGGCTAGACTATAGGCTGTCCAGTATCTCACCCCAGCAGCATCAGGCTAGGCTATAGGCTGTCCAATATCTCACCCCTGCATCAGGCTAGACTATAGGCTGTCCAATATCTCACCCCTGCAGCATCAGGCTAGACTATAGGCTGTCCAGTATCTCACCCCTGCATCAGGCTAGGCCATAGGCTGTCCAGTATCTCACCCCTGCATCAGACTAGGCTATAGGCTGTCCAATATCTCACCCCTGCATCAGGCTATAGGCTGTCCAGTATCTCACCCCTGCATCAGGCTATAGGCTGTCCAGTATCTCACCCCTGCATCAGGCTATAGGCTGTCCAGTATCTCACCCCTGCATCAGGCTATAGGCTGTCCAGTATCTCACCCCTGCATCAGGCTATAGGCTGTCCAGTATCTCACCCCTGCATCAGCATCAGGCTAGGCTATAGGCTGTCCAGTATCTCACCCCTGTAGCATCAGGCTATTGGCTGTCCAGTACCTCACCCCTGCATCAGGCTAGACTATAGGCTGTCCAGTATCTCACCCCTGCATCAGGCTATAGGCTGTCCAGTATCTCACCCCTGCATCAGACTATAGGCTGTCCAGTATCTCACCCCTGCATCAGGCTAGACTATAGGCTGTCCAGTATCTCACCCCTGCAGCAGGCTAGACTATAGGCTGTCCAGTATCTCACCCCTGCATCAG
>NW_022261983.1:18562768-18570268 GCF_002021735.2 Oncorhynchus kisutch
AAGGAGAAAGAAAGAATTGGTTTTGGGGGTGACTAGAGAGATATACCTGCTGGAGCGTGTGCTACAGGTGTAGTTCGTTCCAGTCATTGGCAGCAGAGAACTGGAAGGAGAAAGAAAGAATTGGTTTTGGGGGTGACTAGAGATAAGACTTTGGTTCTAGCTCTTTATTTTTTGTTAATGTCAGTATTTAAAATATATATTTTTTCAATTTTACAAGTCAGTTAAAGAACACATTCTTATTTACAATGACGGCCTAGGAACAATGGGTTAACTTCCTGTTCAGGGGCAGAATGACAGATTTTTACCTTGTCAGCTCGGGGATTCGTTATAGCAACCTTTCAGTTACTTGCCCAACGCTCTAACCACTAGACTACCTGCTCTAACCACTAGGCTACCTGCTCTAACCACTAGGCTACCTGCTCTAACCACTAGGCTACCTGCTCTAACCACTAGGCTACCTGCTCTAACCACTAGGCTACCTGCTCTAACCACTAGGCTACCTGCTCTAACCACTAGGCTACCTGCTCTAACCACAAGGCTACCTGCCTCTAACCACTAGGCTACCTGCTCTAACCACTAGGCTACCTGCTCTAACCACTAGGCTACCTGCTCTAACCACTAGGCTACCTGCCTCTAACCACTAGGCTACCTGCCTCTAACCACTAGACTACCTGCTCTAACCACTAGGCTACCTGCCTCTAACCAATAGGATACTTGTCTCTAACCACTAGGATACCTGCCTCTAACCACTAGGCTACCTGCCTCTAACCACTAGGATACCTGTCTCTAACCACTAGGATACCTGCTCCAACCACTAGGCTACCTGCTCTAACCACTGACTATTGTAGTTGACTATTATAGCTGACTGTTGTAGCTGACTGTTGTAGCTGACTGTTGTAGCTGACTATTGTAGCTGACTATTGTAGCTGACTGTTGTAGCTGACTGATTTGGTTTTGGATTATGTAGCTGACTATTGTAGCCGACCATTGTAGCTGACTATTGTAGTTGACTGTTGTAGCTGACTATTGTAGTTGACTGTTGTAGCTGACTATTGTAGCTGACTATTGTAGCTGACTGATGTAGCTGACTATTGTAGCTGACTATTGTAGCTGACCATTGTAGCTGACTATTGTAGTTGACTGTTGTAGCTGACTATTGTAGCGGACTATTGTAGCTGACTGATGTAGCTGACTGATGTAGCTGACCATTGTAGTTTACTGTTGTAGCTGACTGATTTGGGTTTGGATTATGTAGCTGACTATTGTAGCCGACTGTTGTAGCTGACTACAGTAGCTGACTGATTTGGGTTTGAAATATGTAGGTGACTGTTGTAGCTGACTATTGTAGCTGACTATTGTAGCTGACTATTGTAGCTTACTATTGTAGCTTACTATTGTAGCTGACTATTGTAGCTTACTATTGTAGCTGACTATTGTAAATGACTGTTGTAGCTGAATATTTTTGCTGACTGCTGACTAACTGTTGTAGTTGACTGTTGTAACTGACTATTATAGCTGACTGATGTTGAGTTTGGATTATGTAGCTGACTATTGTAGCTGTCTGTTGTCGCTGACTATTGTAGCTGACTGATATAGCTGACTATTGTTGTTGACTATTGTAAATGACTGTTGTAGCTGAATATTGTAGCTGACTGTTGTAGCTTACTAATGTAGCTGACTATTGTAGCTGACTATTGTAGCTGACTGATATAGCTGACTATTGTTGTTGACTGTTGTAGCTGACTGTTGTAGCTGACTGATATAGCTGACTATTGAAGCTTACTAATGTAGCTGACTATTGTAGCTGACTATTGTAGCTGACTGATATAGCTGACTATTGAAGCTTACTAATGTAGCTGACTATTGAAGCTGACTATTGTAGCTGACTGATATAGCTGACTATTGTAGCTTACTAATGTAGCTGACTATTGTTGTTGACTATTGTAAATGACTGTTGTAGCTGACTATTGTTGTTGACTATTGTAAATGACTGTTGTAGCTGACTGTTGTAGCTGACTGTTGTAGCTGACTATTGTAGCTGAATATTGTTGTTGACTATTGTAAATGACTGTTGTAGATTACTATTGTAGCTGACTATTGTAGTTGACTGTTGTAGCTGACTGTTGTAAATGACTGTTGTAGATTACTATTGTAGCTGTCTATTGTTGTTGACTGTTGTAAATGACTGTTGTAGCTGACTATTGTAGCTGAATATTGTTGTTGACTGTTGTAGCTGACTATTGTAGCTTACTATTGTAGCTGACTATTGTTGTTGACTGTTGTAAATGACTGTTGTAGCTGACTATTGTAGCTGAATATTGTTGTTGACTGTTGTAGCTGACTATTGTAGCTGAATATTGTTGTTGACTGTTGTAGCTGACTGTTGTAGCTGAATATTGTTGTTGACTGTTGTAGCTGACTGTTGTAGCTTACTAATGTAGCTGACTATTGTAGCTGACTATTGTAGCTTACTATTGTAGCTGAATATTGTTGTTGACTATTGTAAATGACTGTTGTAGATTACTATTGTAGCTGACTGTTGTAGCTGACTGTTGTAGCTGACTGTTGTAGCTGACTGTTGTAGCCGACTGATGTAGCCGACTGTTGTAAATGACTATTGTAGCCGACTGTTGTAGCCGACTGTTGTAGCCGACTGATGTAGCCGACTGATGTAGCCGACTGATGATGTAGCCGACTGATGATGTAGCTGACTATTGTAGCTGACTGATTTAGCTGACTGATGTAGCTGACTATTGTAGCTGAATATTGTTGTTGACTATTGTAAATGACTGTTGTAGATTACTATTGTAGCTGACTATTGTAGCTGACTGTTGTAGCTGACTGTTGTAGCTGACTGTTGTAGCCGACTGTTGTAGCCGACTGTTGTAAATGACTATTGTAGCCGACTGTTGTAGCCGACTGTTGTAGCCGACTGTTGTAGCCGACTGTTGTAGCCGACTGATGTAGCCGACTGATGTAGCCGACTGATGTAGCCGACTGATGTAGCTGACTATTGTAGCTGACTGATTTAGCTGACTGATGTATCTGACTGATGTAGTTGACTGTTGTAGCTGACTGAAGTGGGTTTATTTGTCTCTCCACACACACCTCAAGTGTTGTTTGTCCGTAGTTGAGCTTTATATCACTTAGGACATCACAGACGTAGGAGTTTATGTTACGCAACATTCCGCAGGGTGTGTGTGTGTGTGTGTGTGTGTGTGTGTGTGTGTGTGTGTGTGTGTGTGTGTGTGTGTGTGTGTGTGTGTGTGTGTGTGTGTGTGTGTGTGTGAGCATGCATTAGGGAGATTAGAAGATACATTGGAGTGTGTGATGTTCACCAGTGAACACACTGTCTGTGTTTGTATGGGGTTTCTAACTTGTGTTTGTTTATAGTGTATCTACAGAGCCTTCAAGAGAGTCTTCATACCCCTGGATATAATGTTGTTGTGTTACAGCCTGATTTAAAACAATTATTAAATTATATTTTATTTTCTCACCCATCTACACACAATACCCCATAATGACATCACAATACCCCATAATGACATCACAATACCCCATAATGACATCACAATACCCCATAATGACATCACAATACCCCATAATAACAAACTGAAAAAACAAACATGTTTGCAAAAATAAAAAATCTAATTTTCACCTGAGTCAATATGTGTTAGAGTATAATCGTTTGGCAGCGATTACAGCCGTGAGTCTTTCTGGGTAAATCTTTCATCTTTAACACGATAACAACGCATCAAAATCCGTCCGTTTAAACTAGAGATGATGTCATCGGGCGTCTCAAATCCTCCGAGTGTCATCGGGCGTCTCAAATCCTCCGATTTGTCATCGGGCGTCTCAAATCCTCCGAGTGTCTCGGACTTCCGCATCTGCCGTGGAAGGTGACCGAGCTACGGTGCTGTTTCTCAGACCATGAGACATCTGCCGTGGAAGGTGACCGAGCTACGGTGCTGTTTCACAGACATCTGCCGTGGAAGGTGACCGAGCTACGGTGCTGTTTCTCAGACCATGAGACATCTGCCGTGGAAGGTGACCGAGCTATGGTGCTGTTTCTGAGACATCTGCCGTGGAAGGTGACCGAGCTACGGTGCTGTTTCTCAGACATCTGCCGTGGAAGGTGACCGAGCTACGGTGCTGTTTCTCAGACATCTGCCGTGGAAGGTGACCGAGCCTTAGACCATGAGACATCTGCCGTGGAAGGTGACCGAGCTACGGTGGTGTTTCTCAGACCATGAGACATCTGCCGTGGAAGGTGACCGAGCTACGGTGCTGTTTCTCAGACCATGAGACATCTGCCGTGGAAGGTGACCGAGCTACAGTGGTGTTTCTGAGACATCTGCCGTGGAAGGTGACCGAGCTACGGTGCTGTTTCTCAGACATCTGCCGTGGAAGGTCACTGAGCCTCAGACCATGAGACATCTGCCGTGGAAGGTGACCGAGCTACGGTGGTGTTTCTGAGACATCTGCCGTGGAAGGTGACCGAGCTACGGTGGTGTTTCTCAGACCATGAGACATCTGCCGTGGAAGGTGACCGAGCTACGGTGGTGTTTCTGAGACATCTGCCGTGGAAGGTGACCGAGCTACGGTGGTGTTTCTCAGACCATGAGACATCTGCCGTGGAAGGTGACCGAGCTACGGTGCTGTTTCTCAGACCAAGAGACATCTGCCGTGGAAGGTGACCGAGGTTCAAATTGGGGTTTTGGTCTACAAATTATTACGATGCCGTTCTCTGTTTTTTTTGCTCTACAAACCCCACAAGTGTCACATGACTAGTCATATAAACCAATGTATTTGTAAACATTTCGATAAAACAAAAGAATTCCACATTGACATGATGGGGTTTATTGTATGTAGGTCAGTGACAATCCATTTTTAAATTTCAGACTGTAACACCGCAAAATTTGGAAAAAAGACAAGGGGTGTGAATACTTTCTGTCAGTTCCAGAAATATTGGCTTGATAAAGATAAGTGAAAGAGCAGTAGAAATAGTGAACTACACTCACTGGACAGTTTATTAGGTACACCGTCCCATTCAAATCAAATCAAATCAAATTTATTTATATAGCCCTTCGTACATCAGCTGATATCTCAAAGTGCTGTACAGAAACCCAGCCTAAAACCCCAAACAGCAAGCAATGCAGGTGTAGAAGCACGGTGGCTAGGAAAAACTCCCTAGAAAGGCCAATACCTAGGAAGAAACCTAGAGAGGAACCAGGCTATGTGGGGTGGCCAGTCCTCTTCTGGCTGTGCCGGGTGGAGATTATAACAGAACATGGCCAAGATGTTCAAATGTTCATAAATGACCAGCATGGTCGAATAATAATAAGGCAGAACAGTTGAAACTAGAGCAGCAGCACAGTCAGGTGGAAGTTGAAACTGGAGCAGCAGCATGGCCAGGTGGACTGGGGACAGCAAGGAGTCATCATGTCAGGTAGTCCTGGGGCATGGTCCTAGGGCTCAGGTCCTCCGAGAGAGAGAAAGAAAGAGAGAAGGAGAGAATTAGAGAACGCACACTTAGATTCACACAGGACACCGAATAGGACAGGAGAAGTACTCCAGATATAACAAACTGACCCCAGCCCCCCGACACATAAACTACTGCAGCATAAATACTGGAGGCTGAGACAGGAGGGGTCAGGAGACACTGTGGCCCCATCCGAGGACACCCCCGGACAGGGCCAAACAGGAAGGATATAACCCCACCCACTTTGCCAAAGCACAGCCCCCACACCACTAGAGGGATATCTTCAACCACCAACTTACCATCCTGAGACAAGGCTGAGTATAGCCCACAAAGATCTCCGCCACGGCACAACCCAAGGGGGGGGGCGCCAACCCAGACAGGATGACCACAACAGTGAATCAACCCACTCAGGTGACGCACCCCCTCCAGGGACGGCATGAGAGAGCCCCAGCAAGCCAGTGACTGAGCCCCTGTAATAGAATTAGAGACAGAGAATCCCAGTGGAAAGAGGGGAACCGGCCAGGCAGAGACAGCAAGGGCGGTTCGTTGCTCCAGAGCCTTTCCGTTCACCTTCCCACTCCTGGGCCAGACTACACTCAATCATATGACCCACTGAAGAGATGAGTCTTCAGTAAAGACTTAAAGGTTGAGACCGAGTTTGCGTCTCTGACATGGGTAGGCAGACCGTTCCATAAAAATGGAGCTCTATAGGAGCTCTACAGCCTCCAGCTGTTTGCTTAGAAATTCTAGGGACAATTAGGAGGCCTGCTTCTTGTGACCGTAGCGTACCGTAGCGTACCGTATCCATTCTCCATAATGGATCGCTCCTCCAGACAGTGAGTCACGTGGTCGTAGCTTGTTATATAAAGCAGGCAGACAGGCATCGAGGCATTCAGTTACTGTTCCATCGGACAGTTTATTAGGTACACCGTCCCGTTCACTACTACTGTTGGTCCATTGAATGTTTAAAACGAGTGACCAACAGTGGCTCTGAAAGTATTCAGACCCCTTGACTTTTTTCCACATTTTGTTACGTGACAGCCTTACTCCTCAGCAATCTACACACAATACCCCATAATGACATCACAATACCCCATAATGACATCACAATACCCCATAATGACATCACAATACCCCATAATGACTTCACAATACCCCATAATGACATCACAATACACCATAATGACATCACAATACC
The DNA here is from genome assembly GCF_002021735.2 of Oncorhynchus kisutch. Lineage (NCBI taxonomy): Eukaryota > Metazoa > Chordata > Actinopteri > Salmoniformes > Salmonidae > Oncorhynchus > Oncorhynchus kisutch. The sequence continues at coordinate 18,569,449 of NW_022261983.1, forward strand.
CCATAATGACATCACAGTACATCACAGTACCCCATAATGACATCACAATACCCCATAATGACATCACAATACCCCATAATGACTTCACAATACCCCATAATGACAAAGCTTATTTACATAAGTATTTGCTATGAGACTTGAAATTGAGCTCAGGTACATCCTGTTTCCATTGATTATCCTTGAGATGTTTCTACAACTTGATAAGAGTCCACCTGTGTTAAATTCAACTGATTGGACATGATTTGGAAAGTCTATATAAGGTCCCACAGTTGACAGTGCATGTCAGAGCAAAAACCAAGCCATGAGACAGGATTGTGTCAAGGCACAGATCTGGGGAAGAGTACCACAACATTTCTGCAGCATTGAAGGTCCCCAAGAACACATTGGCCTCCATCATTCTTAAATGGAACAAGTTTTGGACCACCAAGACTCCCCCCCCCAGCTCCCTCTCTCCTCCCACTCCTTCTCGGTCAGTCGTAGCTGTGTGTGTGTGTGTGTGTATGTGTGTGTGTGTGTGTGTGTGTGTGTGTGTGTGTTAGCAGTGTGTGTGTGTGTTAGCAGTGTGTGTGTTAGCAGTGTGTGTGTGTTAGCAGTGTGTGTTAGCAGTGTGTGTTAGCAGTGTGTGTGTGTGTGTGTTAGCAGTGTGTGTTAGCAGTGTGTGTGTGTGTGTTAGCAGTGTGTGTGTGTGTTAGCAGTGTGTGTGTGTGTTAGCAGTGTGTGTGTGTGTGTTAGCAGTGTGTGTGTGTGTGTGTGTGTTAGCAGTGTGTGTGTGTGTGTTAGCAGTGGGTGTGAGCAGTGTGTGTGTGTTAGCAGTGTGTGT
>NW_022261983.1:18572768-18582768 GCF_002021735.2 Oncorhynchus kisutch
ACTATCTCTATAGATGTATCAGTAGGGGGACTGACAGTCTAATAGCCAGGCTATCACTATAGATGTATCAGTAGGGGACTAACAGTCTAATAGCCAGACTATCTCTATAGATGTATCAGTAGGGGACTGACAGTCTTATAGCCAGACTATCTCTATAGATGTATCAGTAGGGGACTGATAGACTATCTCTATAGATGTATCAGTAGGACTGACAGTCTAATAGCCAGACTATCTCTATAGATGTATCAGTAGGGGACTGATAGTGTTATAGCCAGACTATCTCTATAGATGTATCAGTAGGGGACTGACAGTCTAATAGCCAGACTATCTCTATAGATGTATCAGTAGGGGACTGATAGTGTTATAGCCAAACTATCTCTATAGATGTATCAGTAGGGGACTGATAGTGTTATAGCCAGACTATCTCTATAGATGTATCAGTAGGGGACTGACAGTCTTATAGCCAGGGTATCTCTATAGATGTATCAGTAGGGGACTGACAGTCTTATAGCCAGGCTATCTCTATAGATGTATCAGTAGGGGACTGACAGTCTTATAGCCAGGCTATCTCTATAGATGTATCAGTAGGGGACTGACAGTCTTATAGCCAGGCTATCTCTATAGATGTATCAGTAGGGGACTGACAGTCTAATAGCCAGGCTATCTCTATAGATGTATCAGTAGGGGACTGACAGTCTTATAGCCAGGCTATCTCTATAGATGTATCAGTAGGGGACTAACAGTCTAATAGCCAGACTATCTCTATAGATGTATCAGTAGGGGACTGACAGTCTTATAGCCAGACTATCTCTATAGATGTATCAGTAGGGGACTGATAGACTATCTCTATAGATGTATCAGTAGGGGACTGACAGTCTTATAGCCAGACTATCTCTATAGATGTATCAGTAGGACTGACAGTCTAATAGCCAGACTATCTCTATAGATGTATCAGTAGGGGACTGATAGTGTTATAGCCAGACTATCTCTATAGATGTATCAGTAGGGGACTGACAGTCTAATAGCCAGGCTATCTGTATAGATGTATCAGTAGGGGACTGACAGTCTTATAGCCAGACTATCTCTATAGATGTATCAGTAGGACTGACAGTCTAATAGCCAGACTATCTCTATAGATGTATCAATAGGGGACTGACAGTCTTATAGCCAGGCTATCTCTATAGATGTATCAGTAGGGGACTGACAGTCTAATAGCCAGGCTATCTCTATAGATGTATCAGTAGGGGACTGACAGTCTTATAGCCAGGCTATCTCTATAGATGTATCAGTAGGGGACTAACAGTCTAATAGCCAGACTATCTCTATAGATGTATCAGTAGGGGACTGACAGTCTTATAGCCAGACTATCTCTATAGATGTATCAGTAGGGGACTGATAGACTATCTCTATAGATGTATCAGTAGGGGACTGACAGTCTTATAGCCAGACTATCTCTATAGATGTATCAGTAGGGGACTGATAGTGTTATAGCCAGACTATCTCTATAGATGTATCAGTAGGGGACTGACAGTCTTATATCCAGGCTATCTCTATAGATGTATCAGTAGGGGACTGACAGTCTTATAGCCAGGCTATCTCTATAGATGTATCAGTAGGGGACTGACAGTCTTATAGCCAGGCTATCTCTATAGATGTATCAGTAGGGGACTGACAGTCTTATATCTCTATAGATGTATCAGTAGGGGACTGACAGTCCTATATCTCTATAGATGTATCAGTAGGGGACTGACAGTCTAATAGCCAGGCTATCTCTATAGATGTATCAGTAGGGGACTGACAGTCTTATAACCAGGCTATCTTTATAGATGTATCAGTAGGGGACTGACAGTCTTATAGCCAGGCTATCTCTATAGATGTATCAATAGGGGACTGACAGTCTTATAGCCAGGCTATCTCTATAGATGTATCAGTAGGGGACTGACAGTCTTATATCTCTATAGATGTATCAGTAGGGGACTGCCAGTCTAATAGCCAGGCTATCTCTATAGATGTATCAGTAGGGGACTGACAGTCTAATAGCCAGGCTATCTCTATAGATGTATCAGTAGGGGACTGACAGTCTTATAGCCAGGCTATCTCTATAGATGTATCAGTAGGGGACTGATAGACTATCTCTATAGATGTATCAGTAGGGGACTGACAGTCTTATAGCCAGACTATCTCTATAGATGTATCAGTAGGACTGACAGTCTAATAGCCAGACTATCTCTATAGATGTATCAGTAGGGGACTGATAGTGTTATAGCCAGACTATCTCTATAGCTGTATCAGTAGGGGACTGACAGTCTTATAGCCAGGCTATCTCTATAGATGTATCAGTAGGGGACTGACAGTCTTATAGCCAGGCTATCTCTATAGATGTATCAGTAGGGGACTGACAGTCTTATATCTCTATAGATGTATCAGTAGGGGACTGACAGTCTTATATCTCTATAGATGTATCAGTAGGGGACTGACAGTCTAATAGCCAGGCTATCTCTATAGATGTATCAGTAGGGGACTGACAGTCTTATAGCCAGGCTATCTTTATAGATGTATCAGTAGGGGACTGACAGTCTTATATCTCTATAGATGTATCAGTAGGGGACTGACAGTCTTATATCTCTATAGATGTATCAGTAGGGGACTGACATTCTAATAGCCAGGCTATCTCTATAGATGTATCAGTAGGGGACTGACAGTCTTATAGCCAGGCTATCTCTATAGATGCATTAGTAGGGGACTAACAGTCTAATAGCCAGACTATCTCTATAGATGTATCAGTAGGGGACTGACAGTCTTATAGCCAGACTATCTCTATAGATGTATCAGTAGGGGACTGATAGACTATCTCTATAGATGTATCAGTAGGGGACTGACAGTCTTATAGCCAGACTATCTCTATAGATGTATCAGTAGGACTGACAGTCTAATAGCCAGGCTATCTCTATAGATGTATCAGTAGGGGACTGACAGTCTTATAGCCAGGCTATCACTATAGATGTATCAGTAGGGGACTGACAGTCTAATAGCCAGGCTATCACTATAGATGTATCAGTAGGGGACTGATAGTGTTATAGCCAGACTATCTCTATAGCTGTATCAGTAGGGGACTGACAGTCTAATAGCCAGGCTATCTCTATAGATGTATCAGTAGGGGACTGACAGTCTTATAGCCAGGCTATCTCTATAGATGTATCAGTAGGGGACTGACAGTCTTATAGCCAGGCTATCTCTATAGATGTATCAGTAGGGGACTGACAGTCTTATAGCCAGGCTATCTCTATAGATGTATCAGTAGGGGACTGACAGTCTTATATCTATAGATGTATCAGTAGGGGACTGACATTCTAATAGCCAGGCTATCTCTATAGATGTATCAGTAGGGGACTGACAGTCTTATAGCCAGGCTATCTCTATAGATGCATCAGTAGGGGACTGATAGACTATCTCTATAGATGTATCAGTAGGGGACTGACAGTCTTATAGCCAGACTATCTCTATAGATGTATCAGTAGGACTGACAGTCTAATAGCCAGGCTATCTCTATAGATGTATCAGTAGGGGACTGATAGTGTTATAGCCAGACTATCTCTATAGATGTATCAGTAGGGGACTGACAGTCTAATAGCCAGACTATCTCTATAGATGTATCAGTAGGGGACTGATAGTCTAATAGCCAGACTATCTCTATAGATGTATCAGTAGGGGGCTGACAGTCTAATAGCCAGACTATCTCTATAGATGTATCAGTAGGGGACTGACAGTCTAATAGCCAGACTATCTCTATAGATGTATCAGTAGGGGACTGACAGTCTAATAGCCAGACTATCTCTATAGATGTATCAGTAGGGGACTGACAGTGTTATAGCCAGACTATCTCTATAGATGTATCAGTAGGGGACTAATAGTGTTATAGCCAGGCTATCACTATAGATGTATCAGTAGGGGACTGACAGTCTAATAGCCAGGCTATCACTATAGATGTATCAGTAGGGGACTAATAGTGTTATAGCCAGGCTATCTCTATAGTGATACCAGTAGGGGACTGACAGTCTAATAGCCAGACTATCTCTATAGATGTATCAGTAGGGGACTGACAGTCTTATAGCCAGGCTATCTCTATAGATGTATCAGTAGGGGACTGACATTCTAATAGCCAGGCTATCTCTATAGATGTATCAGTAGGGGACTGACAGTCTTATAGCCAGGCTATCTCTATAGATGCATCAGTAGGGGACTGATAGACTATCTCTATAGATGTATCAGTAGGGGACTGACAGTCTTATAGCCAGACTATCTCTAGATGTATCAGTAGGACTGACAGTCTAATAGCCAGGCTATCTCTATAGATGTATCAGTAGGGGACTGACAGTCTAATAGCCAGGCTATCTCTATAGATGTATCAGTAGGGGACTGATAGTGTTATAGCCAGACTATCTCTATAGATGTATCAGTAGGGGACTGACAGTCTAATAGCCAGACTATCTCTATAGATGTATCAGTAGGGGACTGATAGTCTAATAGCCAGACTATCTCTATAGATGTATCAGTAGGGGGCTGACAGTCTAATAGCCAGACTATCTCTATAGATGTATCAGTAGGGGACTGACAGTCTAATAGCCAGACTATCTCTATAGATGTATCAGTAGGGGACTGACAGTCTAATAGCCAGACTATCTCTATAGATGTATCAGTAGGGGACTGACAGTCTAATAGCCAGACTATCTCTATAGATGTATCAGTAGGGGACTGACAGTCTAATAGCCAGGCTATCACTATAGATGTATCAGTAGGGGACTAATAGTGTTATAGCCAGGCTATCTCTATAGTGATACCAGTAGGGGACTGACAGTCTAATAGCCAGACTATCTCTATAGATGTATCAGTAGGGGACTGACAGTCTTATAGCCAGGCTATCTCTATAGATGTATCAGTAGGGGACTGACATTCTAATAGCCAGGCTATCTCTATAGATGTATCAGTAGGGGACTGACAGTCTTATAGCCAGGCTATCTCTATAGATGCATCAGTAGGGGACTGATAGACTATCTCTATAGATGTATCAGTAGGGGACTGACAGTCTTATAGCCAGACTATCTCTAGATGTATCAGTAGGACTGACAGTCTAATAGCCAGGCTATCTCTATAGATGTATCAGTAGGGGACTGACAGTCTAATAGCCAGGCTATCTCTATAGATGTATCAGTAGGGGACTGATAGTGTTATAGCCAGACTATCTCTATAGATGTATCAGTAGGGGACTGACAGTCTAATAGCCAGACTATCTCTATAGATGTATCAGTAGGGGACTGATAGTCTAATAGCCAGACTATCTCTATAGATGTATCAGTAGGGGGCTGACAGTCTAATAGCCAGACTATCTCTATAGATGTATCAGTAGGGGACTGACAGTCTAATAGCCAGACTATCTCTATAGATGTATCAGTAGGGGACTGACAGTCTAATAGCCAGACTATCTCTATAGATGTATCAGTAGGGGACTGACAGTCTAATAGCCAGACTATCTCTATAGATGTATCAGTAGGGGACTGACAGTGTTATAGCCAGACTATCTCTATAGATGTATCAGTAGGGGACTAATAGTGTTATAGCCAGGCTATCACTATAGATGTATCAGTAGGGGACTGACAGTCTAATAGCCAGGCTATCACTATAGATGTATCAGTAGGGGACTAATAGTGTTATAGCCAGGCTATCTCTATAGATGTATCAGTAGGGGACTGACAGTCTAATAGCCAGACTATCTCTATAGATGTATCAGTAGGACTGACAGTCTAATAGCCAGGCTATCTCTATAGATGTATCAGTAGGGGACTGACAGTCTAATAGCCAGACTATCTCTATAGATGTATCAGTAGGGGACTGACAGTCTAATAGCCAGACTATCACTATAGATGTATCAGTAGGGGACTGATAGTGTTATAGCCAGGCTATCACTATAGATGTATCAGTAGGGGACTGATAGTGTTATAGCCAGGCTATCACTATAGATGTATCAGTAGGGGACTGATAGTGTTATAGCCAGGCTATAGTGAAATATCACTCTACTGCCAGGCACCACCACAGTGTATTAGGTGTGTTTAGAGTGTGTCAAACATCATGAATCTATCTAGAGTCTAGTGTGTGTGTGTGTGTGTGTGTGTGTGTGTGTGTGTGTGTGTGTGTGTGTGTGTGTGTGTGTGTGTGTGTGTGTGTGTCGAACATCGTGAAAGAACTGTTCTATATCGAGAGTCTACTGTGTGTGTGTGTGTGTGTGTGTGTGTGTGTGTGTGTGTGTGTGTGTGTGTGTGTGTGTGTGTGTGTAACTAGGTTAATTGTATATCTCAGTAGGGACCGTCTCGTCCTGATTTACTCTGCTTGTCCTATATAGGTCATATTCCCACACACACATACACATGCGCACACACACATGTGCACACACCTGGTGTTTCTTTCTAACAGGTGTGTCTCACTAACAGGTGTGTCTATCTAACAGGTGTGTCTATCTAACAGGTGTGTCTATCTAACAGGTGTGTCTATCTAACAGGTGTGTCTATCTAACAGGTGTGTGTATCTAACAGGTGTGTCTAACTAACAGGTGTGTTTATCTAACAGGTGTGTCTAACTAACAGGTGTGTTTATCTAACAGGTGTGTCTAACTAACAGGTGTGTTTATCTAACAGGTGTGTCTAACTAACAGGTGTGTCTATCTAACAGGTGTGTCTAACTAACAGGTGTGTCTATCTAACAGGTGTGTCTATCTAACAGGTGTGTCTATCTAACAGGTGTGTCTATCTAACAGGTGTGTCTATCTAACAGGTGTGTCTATCTAACAGGTGTGTCTATCTAACAGGTGTGTCTATCTAACAGGTGTGTATATCTAACAGGTGTGTCTATCTAACAGGTGTGTCTATCTAACAGGTGTGTCTATCTAACAGGTGTGTTTATCTAACAGGTGTGTTTATCTAACAGGTGTGTCTACGTGGCCCTGGTCCCCTAAATGATACACTATGGGGCCCTGGTCCCCTAAATGTTACACTATGGGGCCCTGGTCCACAGCAGTACACTATATAGGTGATAGGGTTTCTATTTGGGAGGCACTATGTCAATGTTGGTAAGGACCAGTTAATTTTTTAATTTTTTATTTCACCTTTATTTAACCAGGTAGGCTAGTTGAGAACACCTTTATTTAACCAGGTAGACTAGTTGAGAACACCTTTATTTAACCAGGTAGGCTAGTTGAGAACACCTTTATTTAACCAGGTAGGCTAGTTGAGAACACCTTTATTTAACCAGGTAGGCTAGTTGAGAACACCTTTATTTAACCAGGTAGGCTAGTTGAGAACAAGTTCTCATTTGCAACTGCGACCTGGCCAAGATAAAGCATAGCAGTGTGAACAGACAACACAGAGTTACACATGGAGTAAACAATTAACAAGTCAATAACACAGTAGAAAAAAATACTAATGTAGCTAAAGGCCCTCTGGCTAGCACGCTATTCGCTAATTATATTGACTGCTGTTGGCTTGTTTACACAGTAAACACACACACACACACACACACACACACACACACACACACACACACACACACACACACACACACACACACACACACACACACACACACACACACACACACACACACACACAGAGAGGTGTTGGTTGGGTCCAGACTGTGTTTCATCTCTAGTTAGAGCCAGGTGTTGGTTGGGTCCAGACTGTGTTTCATCTCTAGTTAGAGCCAGGTGTTGGTTGGGTCCAGACTGTGTGTCATCTCTAGTTAGAGCCAGGTGTTGGTTGGGTCCAGACTGTGTTTCATCTCTAGTTAGAGCCAGGTGTTGGTTGGGTCCAGACTGTGTTTCATCTCTAGTTAGAGCCAGGTGTTGGTTGGATCCAGACTGTGTTTAATCTCTAGTTAGAGCCAGGTGTTGGTTGGGTCGGTCTAGACTGTGTTTCATCTCTAGTTAGAGCCAGGTGTTGGTTGGGTCCAGACTGTGTTTCATCTCTAGTTAGAGCCAGGTGTTGGTTGGGTCCAGACTGTGTTTCATCTCTAGTTAGAGCCAGGTGTTGGTTGGATCCAGACTGTGTTTCATCTCTAGTTCGAGCCTGGTGTTGGTTGGGTCGGTCCAGACTGTGTTTCATCTCTAGTTAGAGCCAGGTGTTGGTTGGATCCAGACTGTGTTTCATCTCTAGTTAGAGCCAGGTGTTGGTTGGGTCGGTCCAGACTGTGTTTCATCTCTAGTTAGAGCCAGGTGTTGGTTGGGTCGGTCCAGACTGTGTTTCATCTCTAGTTAGAGCCAGGTGTTGGTTGGATCCAGACTGTGTTTCATCTCTAGTTAGAGCCAGGTGTTGGTTGGGTCCAGACTGTGTTTCATCTCTAGTTAGAGCCAGGTGTTGGTTGGATCCAGACTGTGTTTCATCTCTAGTTAGAGCCAGGTGTTGGTTGGGTCCAGACTGTGTTTCATCTCTAGTTAGAGCCAGGTGTTGGTTGGGTCCAGACTGTGTTTCATCTCTAGTTAGAGCCAGGTGTTGGTTGGGTCCAGACTGTGTTTCATCTCTAGTTAGAGCCAGGTGTTGGTTGGGTCCAGACTGTGTTTCATCTCTAGTTAGAGCCAGGTTTTGGTTGGGTCCAGACTGTGTTTCATCTCTAGTTAGAGCCAGGTGTTGGTTGGGTCCAGACTGTGTTTCATCTCTAGTTAGAGCCAGGTGTTGGTTGGGTCCAGACTGTGTTTCATCTCTAGTTAGAAGCCAGGTGTTGGTTGGGTCCAGACTGTGTTTCATCTCTAGTTAGAGCCAGGTGTTGGTTGGGTTCAGACTGTGTTTCAGCCAGGTGTTGGTTGGGTCCAGACTGTGTTTCATCTCTAGTTAGAGCCAGGTGTTGGTTGGGTCCAGACTGTGTTTCATCTCTAGTTAGAGCCAGGTGTTGGTTGAGTCCAGACTGTGTTTCATCTCTAGTTAGAGCCAGGTGTTGGTTGGGTCAGTCCAGATGTTGAAGAGTGTGTATGTCTTATCTCCTCTCCTCTTGACCTTGTGTGGAGGTTGTTAAATGGTTGTTATATGGTTGTGTGAAAGTCGTTATGGTTTTGTGAATGTTGTTCCAGTGTGTGTGACAGAACTTGTATATAAATGAGCTGTTATTGGTGGGTGGCGACGTGTCAGAGTCAATGTTATAATTATTTCAGGAATTTCCTGGATTTGATTTGGCCAAGTACATCTGCTGTCTCTGCTCATGAAGCGGTCTCTGCTCATGAAGCGGTCTCTGCTCATGAAGCGGTCTCTGCTCATGAAGCGGTCTCTGCTCATGAAGCGGTCTCTGCTCATGAAACGGTCTCTGCTCATGAAGCGGTCTCTGCTCATGAAGCGGTCTCTGCTCATGAAACAGTCTCTGCTCATGAAGCGGTCTCTGCTCATGATGCGGTCTCTGCTCATGAAGCGGTCTCTGCTCATGAAGCGGTCTCTGCTCATGAAGCGGTCTCTGCTCATGATGCGGTCTCTCCTCATGAAGCAGTCTCTGCTCATGAAGCGGTCTCTGCTCATGAAGCGGTCTCTGTCAGTTTGGCTGCCGGAGTGTGAGAGGGAGAAGCCGGTGTGCTTCGCAGTTTACCGGATCTTTTCTGTAGTTTTCTAGAAGATCACAACGATGCATCGGAGCAGATGATGCGCTGTCAGTTTACATTCCTCCTCGTCATCACTCTCCGCTGTCATCCAATGGACTCAAACTAGCCACAAGTTCTGACTGAGCTCAATTGTCATCAAACGCATAAACAGCGATACGTTTCTCTCTCTTTCATGCAAACTTATAACGAGGAGCGCCCATAAATGTGTTTTTTTGTTTTTAGTAATCGGTCTCTCCATATCGAACAAATTTAATAAAACGACACGTCCTGACCAAACATCCACAGCATGAAGGTTATTTCAGAACAGGGCAGAATGCTTCAGGAAACAGGGCTTCAGGAAACAGGGATTCAGGAAACAGTGCTTCAGGAAACAGTGCT
>NW_022261983.1:18590268-18600268 GCF_002021735.2 Oncorhynchus kisutch
TGACCCAGAGTCAGATGAGGTCCTTTATCTACTGACCCAGAGTCAGATGAGGTCCTTTATCTACTGACCCAGAGTCAGATGAGGTCCTTTATCTACTGACCCAGAGTCAGATGAGGTCCTTTTCTACTGACCCAGAGTCAGATGGAGCTGTTTATCTACTGACCCAGAGTCAGATGAGGTCCTTTTCTACTGACCCAGAGTCAGATGGAGCTGTTTATCTACTGACCCAGAGTCAGATGAGGTCCTTTTCTACTGACCCAGAGTCAGATGAGGTCCTTTATCTAGTGACCCAGAGTCAGATGAAGCCCTTTATCTACTGACCCAGAGTCAGATATTCTCCTTTATCTACTGACCCAGAGTCAGACAAGCCCTTTATCTACTGACCCAGAGTCAGATGAGGCCCTTTATCTACTGACCCAGAGTCAGATGAGGTCCTTTATCTACTGACCCAGAGTCAGATGAGGTCATTTTCTACTGACCCAGAGTCAGATGAGGTCCTTTACCTACTGACCCAGAGTCAGATGGAGCTGTTTATCTACTGACCCAGAGTCAGATGAGGCCCTTTATCTACTGACCCAGAGTCAGATGAGGTCCTTTACCTACTGACCCAGAGTCAGATGGAGCTGTTTATCTACTGACCCAGAGTCAGGTGAGGCCCTTTATCTACTGACCCAGAGTCAGATGAGGTCCTTTATCTACTGACCCAGAGTCTGATGAGGTCCTTTATCTACTGACCCAGAGTCAGATGAGGCCCTTTATCTACTGACCCAGAGTCAGATGGAGCTGTTTATCTACTGACCCAGAGTCAGATGAGGTCCTTTATCTGCTGACCCAGAGTCAGATGGAGCTGTTTATCTACTGACCCAGAGTCAGATGAGGTCCTTTATCTACTGACCCAGAGTCAGATGGAGCTGTTTATCTACTGACCCAGAGTCAGATGAGGTCCTTTATCTGCTGACCCAGAGTCAGATGAAGCTGTTTATCTACTGACCCAGAGTCAGATGAGGTCCTTTATCTACTGACCCAGAGTCAGATGAGGTCCTTTATCTACTGACCCAGAGTCAGATGAGGTCCTTTTCTACTGACCCAGAATCAAATGAAGCCCTTTATCTACTGACCCAGAGTCAGATGAGGTCCTTTATCTACTGACCCAGAGTCAGATGAAGCCCTTTATCCACTGACCCAGAGTCAGATGAGGTCCTTTATCTACTGACCCAGCGTCAGATGAGGTCCTTTATCTACCCACCTAGAGTCAGGTGAGGCCCTTTATCTACTGACCCAGAGTCAGATGGAGCTGTTTATCTACTGACCCAGAGTCAGATGAGGCCCTTTATCTACTGACCCAGAGTCAGATGAGGCCCTTTATCTACTGACCCAGAGTCAGATGAGGCCCTTTATCTACTGACCCAGAGTCAGATGAGGCCCTTTATCTACTGACCCAGAGTCAGATGAGGCCCTTTATCTACTGACCCAGAGTCTGATGAGGTCCTTCATCTACTGACCCAGAGTCAGATGAGGTCATTTATCTACTGACCCAGAGTCAGATGGAGCTGTTTATCTACTGACCCAGAGTCAGATGGAGCTGTTTATCTACTGACCCAGAGTCAGATGAGGTCCTTTATCTACTGACCCAGAGTCAGATGAGGTCATTTATCTACTGACCCAGAGTCAGATGAGGTCCTTCATCTACTGACCCAGAGTCAGATGGAGCTGTTTATCTACTGACCCAGAGTCAGATGAGGTCCTTTATCTACTGACCCAGAGTCAGATGAGGTCCTTTATCTACTGACCCAGAGTCAGATGAGGTCCTTTATCTACTGACCCAGAGTCAGATGAGGTCCTTTTCTACTGACCCAGAGTCAGATGGAGCTGTTTATCTTCTGACCCAGAGCCAGATGGAGCTGTTTATCTACTGACCCAGAGTCAGATGGAGCTGTTTATCTACTGACCCAGAGTCAGATGGAGCTGTTTATCTACTGACCCAGAGTCAGATGAGGTCCTTTATCTACTGACCCAGAGTCAGATGAGGTCCTTTATCTACTGACCCAGAGTCAGATGAGGTCCTTTATCTACTGACCCAGAGTCAGATGAGGTCCTTTTCTACTGACCCAGAGTCAGATGGAGCTGTTTATCTACTGACCCAGAGTCAGATGAGGTCCTTTTCTACTGACCCAGAGTCAGATGGAGCTGTTTATCTACTGACCCAGAGTCAGATGAGGTCCTTTTCTACTGACCCAGAGTCAGATGAGGTCCTTTATCTAGTGACCCAGAGTCAGATGAAGCCCTTTATCTACTGACCCAGAGTCAGATATTCTCCTTTATCTACTGACCCAGAGTCAGATGAGGTCCTTTATCTACTGACCCAGAGTCAGACAAGCCCTTTATCTACTGACCCAGAGTCAGACACACCCTTTATCTACTGACCCAGAGTCAGATGAGGTCCTTTATCTAATGACCCAGAGTCAGATGAGGTCCTTTATCTACTGACCCAGAGTCAGACACGCCCTTTATCTACTGACCCAGAGTCAGATGAGGTCCTTTATCTAATGACCCAGAGTCAAATGAGGTCCGTTATCTAATGACCCAGAGTCAGGTGAAGCTGTTTATCTTCTGACCCAGAGTCAGATGATCCCCTTTATCTACTGACCCAGAGTCAGATGATCCCCTTTATCTACTGACCAAGAGTCAGATGAGGTCCTTTATCTACTGACCCAGAGTCAGATGAGGTCCTTTACCTACTGACCCAGAGTCAGACACGCCCTTTATCTACTGACCCAGAGTCAGATGAGGTCCTTTATCTAATGACCCAGAGTCAAATGAGGTCCGTTATCTAATGACCCAGAGTCAGATGAGGCCCTTTATCTACTGACCCAGAGTCAGATGAAGCCCTTTATCTACTGACCCAGAGTCAGATGAGGCCCTTTATCTACTGACCCAGAGTCAGATGGAGCTGTTTATCTACTGACCCAGAGTCAGATGAGGCCCTTTATCTACTGACCCAGAGTCAGATGAGGCCCTTTATCTACTGACCCAGAGTCAGATGAGGTCCTTTATCTACTGACCCAGAGGCAGATGGAGCTGTTTATCTACTGACCCAGAGTCAGATGAGGCCCTTTATCTGCTGACCCAGAGTCAGATGAACACACTGATACCCTTTTTATATCTCTCCGTGCAGTTTAACTAGGGTTAGCATAATGACTGTAAGTCTATGGTACAGTGTATTAGCATAATGACTAAGTCTATGGTACAGTGTATTAGCATAATGACTAAGTCTATGGTACAGTGTATTAGCATAATGACTAAGTCTATGGTACAGTATATTAGCATAATGACAAAGTATATGGTACAGTATATTAGCATAATGACTAAGTCTATGGTACAGTATATTAGCATAATGAATGGAAGTATATGGTACAGTATATTAGCATAACGACTAAGTCTATGGTACAGTATATTAGCATAATGACTAAGTCTATGGTGCAGTCTATTAGCATAATGACTAAGTCTACGGTACAGTATATTAGCATAATTACTAAGTCTATGGTACAGTATATTAGCATAATGACTAAGCCTATGGTACAGTATATAAGCATAATGAATGGAAGTATATGGTACAGTATATTAGCATAATGACTGTAAGTCTATGGTATAGTATATTAGCATAATGACCAAGTCTATGGTACTGTGTATTAGCATAATGACTGTAAGTATATGGTATAGTATATTAGCATAATGACTAAGTCTATGGTATAGTCTATTAGCATAATGAATGGACGTCTATGGTACAGTATATTAGCATAATGACGAAGTCTATGGTACAGTATATTAGCATAATGAATGGACGTCTATGGTGCTGTATATTAGCATAATGACTAAGTCTATGGCACAGTATATTAGCATAATGACTGTACGTCTATGGTACAGTATATTAGCATAATGACGAAGTCTATGGTACAGTATATTAGCATAATGCCTGTACGTCTATGGCACAGTATATTAGCATAATGACGAAGTCTATGGTACAGTATATTAGCATAATGACTAAGTCTATGGTACAGTATATTAGCATAATGACTAAGTCTATGGTACAGTATATTAGCATAATGACTGTAAGTCTATGGTACAGTATATTATCATAATGAATGGACGTCTATGGTACAGTATATTAGCATAATGACGAAGTCTATGGTACAGTATATTAGCATAATGAATGGACGTCTATGCTACAGTATATTAGCATAATGACTGTAAGTCTATGGTACAGTATATTATCATAATGAATGGACGTCTATGGTACAGTATATTAGCATAATGACCAAGTCTATGGTGCAGTATATTAACATCATGACTGTGAGTCTATGGTACAGTATATTAGCATAATCTTGTTCAGGGGAACACTGGGTTAACTTCCTTGTTCAGGGGAACACTGGGTTAACTTCCTTGTTCAGGGGAACAGTGGGTTAACTGCTTGTTCAGGGGAACAGTGGGTTAACTGCCTTGTTCAGGGGAACACTGGGTTAACTGCCTTGTTCAGGGGAACAGTGGGTTAACTCCTTGTTCAGGGGAACAGTGGGTTAACTGCCTTGTTCAGGGGAACACTGGGTTAACTGCCTTGCTCAGGGGAACATTGGGTTAACTGCCTTGCTCAGGGGAACACTGGGTTCACTGCCTTGCTCAGGGGAACACTGGGTTAACTGCCTTGTTCAGGGGAACAGTGGGTTAACTGCCTTGTTCAGGGGAACAGTGGGTTAACTGCCTTGTTCAGGGGAACACTGGGTTCACTGCCTTGCTCAGGGGAACACTGGGTTAACTGCCTTGCTCAGGGGAACACTGGGTTAACTGCCTTGTTCAGGGGAACACTGGGTTAACTGCCTTGCTCAGGGGAACAGTGGTTTCACTGCCTTGTTCAGGGGAACACTGGGTTAACTGCCTTGTTCAGGGGAACACTGGGTTAACTGTCTTGTTCAGGAGAACAGTGTGTTAACTGCCTTGTTCAGGGGAACACTGGGTTAACTGCCTTGCTCAGGGGAACATTGGGTTAACTGCCTTGTTCAGGGGAACACTGGGTTAACTGCCTTGTTCAGGGGAACACTGGGTTAACTGCCTTGTTCAGGAGAACAGTGTGTTAACTGCCTTGTTCAGGGGAACACTGGGTTAACTGCCTTGCTCAGGGGAACATTGGGTTAACTGCCTTGCTCAGGGGAACACTGGGTTCACTGCCTTGCTCAGGGGAACACTGGGTTAACTGCCTTGTTCAGGGGAACACTGGGTTAACTGCCTTGTTCAGGGGAACAGTGGGTTAACTGTCTTGTTCAGGGGAACACTGGGTTAACTGACTTGCTCAGGGGAACAGTGGGTTAACTGCCTTGCTCAGGGGAACACTGGGGTTAACTGCCTTGCTCAGGGGAACACTGGGGTTAACTGCCTTGCTCAGGGGAACACTGGGTTAACTGCCTTGTTCAGGGGAACACTGGGTTAACTGCCTTGTTCCGGGGAACAGTGGGTTAACTGCCTTGTTCAGGGGAATAGTGGGTTAACTGCCTTGCTCAGGGGAACACTAGGTTAACTGCCTTGTTCAGGGGAACACTGGGTTAACTGCCTTGTTCCGGGGAACATTGGGTTAACTGCCTTGCTCAGGAGAACACTAGGTTAACTGCCTTGCTCATGGGAACACTGGGTTAACTGCCTTGCTCAGGGGAACATTGGGTTAACTGCCTTGCTCAGGAGAACACTAGGTTAACTGCCTTGCTCAGGGGAACACTGGGTTAACTGCCCTGTTCAGGGGAACAGTGGGTTAACTGCCTTGTTCAGGGGAACAGTGGGTTAACTGCCTTGTTCAGGGGAACAGTGGGTTAACTGCCTTGTTCAGGGGAACAGTGGGTTAACTGCCTTGTTCAGGGGAACAGTGGGTTAACTGCCTTGCTCAGGAGAACACTAGGTTAACTGCCTTGCTCATGGGAACACTGGGTTAACTGCCTTGCTCAGGGGAACATTGGGTTAACTGCCTTGCTCAGGAGAACACTAGGTTAACTGCCTTGCTCAGGGGAACACTGGGTTAACTGCCCTGTTCAGGGGAACAGTGGGTTAACTGCCTTGTTCAGGGGAACAGTGGGTTAACTGCCTTGTTCAGGGGAACAGTGGGTTAACTGCCTTGTTCAGGGGAACAGTGGGTTAACTGCCTTGTTCAGGGGAACAGTGGGTTAACTGCCTTGTTCAGGGGAACAGTGGGGTTAACTGCCTTTTCCAGGGGAACAGTGGGTTAAGTGCCTTGTTCAGGGGAACAGTGGGTTAACTGCCTTGTTCAGGGGAACAGTGGGGTTAACTGCCTTGTTCAGGGGAACACTGGGGTTAACTGCCTTGTTCAGAGGAACACTGGGGTTAACTGCCTTGTTCAGGGGAACAGTGGGTTAACTGCCTTGTTCAGGGGAACACTGG
This sequence comes from Oncorhynchus kisutch, assembly GCF_002021735.2. Taxonomy (NCBI): domain Eukaryota; kingdom Metazoa; phylum Chordata; class Actinopteri; order Salmoniformes; family Salmonidae; genus Oncorhynchus; species Oncorhynchus kisutch. The sequence continues at coordinate 18,596,704 of NW_022261983.1, forward strand.
GTTAACTGCCTTGTTCAGGGGAACACTGGGTTAACTGCCTTGCTCAGGGGAACATTGGGTTCACTGCCTTGCTCAGGGGAACACTGGGTTAACTGCCTTGTTCAGGGGAACAGTGGGTTAACTGCCTTGTTCAGGGGAACACTGGGTTAACTGCCTTGTTCAGGGGAACACTGGGTTAACTGCCTTGTTCAGGGGAACAGTGGGTTAACTGCCTTGTTCAGGGGAACAGTGGGTTAAATGCCTTGTTCAGGGGAACAGTGGGTTAAATGCCTTGTTCAGGGGAACACTGGGTTAACTGCCTTGTTCAGGGGAACAGTGGGTTAACTGCCTTGCTCAGGGGAACATTGGGTTAACTGCCTTGCTCAGGAGAACACTGGGTTAACTGCCTTGCTCAGGGGAACACTGGGTTAACTGCCTTGCTCAGGGGAACACTGGGTTAACTGCCCTGTTCAGGGGAACAGTGGGTTAACTGCCTTGTTCAGGGGAACAGTGGGGTTAACTGCCTTGTTCAGGGGAACACTGGGGTTAACTGCCTTGTTCAGGGGAACACTGGGGTTAACTGCCTTGTTCAGGGGAACACTGGGGTTAACTGCCTTGTTCAGGGGAACACTGGGTTAACTGCCTTGTTCAGGGGAACACTGGGTTCACTGCCTTGCTCAGGGGAACACTGGGTTAACTGCCTTGCTCAGGGGAACACTGGGTTAACTGCCTTGTTCAGGGGAACAGTGGGTTAACTGCCTTGCTCAGGGGAACAGTGGGTTCACTGCCTTGCTCAGGGGAACAGTGGGTTCACTGCCTTGCTCAGGGGAACACTGGGTTAACTGCCTTGTTCACGGGAACAGTGGGTTCACTGCCTTGCTCAGGGGAACAGTGGGTTCACTGCCTTGTTCAGGGGAACAGTGGGTTCACTGCCTTGCTCAGGGGAACAGTGGGTTCACTGCCTTGCTCAGGGGAACAGTGGGTTCACTGCCTTGCTCAGGGGAACACTGGGTTAACTGCCTTGTTCAGGGGAACAGACCGACAGGTTCTTACCTTGTCAGCTCAGGGGATTCAATCCAGCCCCCTTCTGGTTACTGGCCCAACTCTCTAACCACTAGGCTACCTGCTGGTTACTGGCCCAACTCTCTAACCACTAGGCTACCTGCTGGTTACTGGCCCAACTCTCTAACCACTAGGCTACCTGCTGGTTACTGGCCCAACTCTCTAACCACTAGGCTACCTGCTGGTTACTGGCCCAACTCTCTAACCACTAGGCTACCTGCTGGTTACTGGCCCAACTCTCTAACCACTAGGCTACCTGCCACCCCTCCACTCTAACCACTAGGCTACCTGCTGGTTACTGGCCCAACTCTCTAACCACTAGGCTACCTGCTGGTTACTAGTCCAACACTCTAACCACTAGTCTACCTGCTGGTTACTGGCCCAACTCTCTAACCACTAGGCTACCTGCTGGTTACTGGCCCAACCCTCTAACCACTAGGCTACCTGCTGGTTACTGGCCCAACTCTCTGACCACTAGGCTACCTGCTGGTTACTGGCCCAACTCTCTAACCACTAGGCTACCTGCTGGTTACTGGCCCAACTCTCTAACCACTAGGCTACCTGCTGGTTACTGGCCCAACTCTCTAACCACTAGGCTACCTGCTGGTTACTGGCCCAACTCTCTAACCACTAGGCTACCTGCTGGTTACTGGCCCAACTCTCTAACCACTAGGCTACCTGCCACCCCTCCACTCTAACCACTAGGCTACCTGCTGGTTACTGGCCCAACTCTCTAACCACTAGGCTACCTGCTGGTTACTGGCCCAACGCTCTAACCACTAGGCTACCTGCTGGTTACTGGCCCAACGCTCTAACCACTAGGCTACCTGCTGGTTACTGGCCCAACTCTCTAACCACTAGGCTACCTGCTGGTTACTGGCCCAACTCTCTAACCACTAGTCTACCTGCTGGTTACTGGCCCAACTCTCTAACCACTAGGCTACCTGCTGGTTACTGGCCCAACTCTCTAACCACTAGGCTACCTGCCACCCCTCCACTCTAACCACTAGGCTACCTGCTGGTTACTGGCTCAACTCTCTAACCACTAGGCTACCTGCCACCCCTCCACTCTAACCACTAGGCTACCTGCTGGTTACTGGCCCAACTCTCTAACCACTAGGCTACCTGCTGGTTACTGGCCCAACTCTCTAACCACTAGGCTACCTGCTGGTTACTGGCCCAACTCTCTAACCACTAGGCTACCTGCCACCCCTCCACTCTAACCACTAGGCTACCTGCTGGTTACTGGCCCAACTCTCTAACCACTAGGCTACCTGCTGGTTACTGGCCCAACGCTCTAACCACTAGGCTACCTGCTGGTTACTGGCCCAACGCTCTAACCACTAGGCTACCTGCTGGTTACTGGCCCAACTCTCTAACCACTAGGCTACCTGCTGGTTACTGGCCCAACTCTCTAACCACTAGTCTACCTGCTGGTTACTGGCCCAACTCTCTAACCACTAGGCTACCTGCTGGTTACTGGCCCAACTCTCTAACCACTAGGCTACCTGCCACCCCTCCACTCTAACCACTAGGCTACCTGCTGGTTACTGGCTCAACTCTCTAACCACTAGGCTACCTGCCACCCCTCCACTCTAACCACTAGGCTACCTGCTGGTTACTGGCCCAACTCTCTAACCACTAGGCTACCTGCTGGTTACTGGCCCAACTCTCTAACCACTAGGCTACCTGCCACCCCTCCACTCTAACCACTAGGCTACCTGCTGGTTACTGGCCCAACTCTCTAACCACTAGGCTACCTGCCCACCATAGACTTCCTGTTATTGCCCTGATGCTAGTTAGTATTGGGCTTAGCGACTCCCCCTCTACCTGCCTTAATACACAGAGACGTACAACTGGTTCCTCTGGGGAAAATGATAAAAAAAACATCCCTTTAAAGTTTAAGTGTGTGTGTGTGTGTGTGTGTGTGTGTGTGTGTGTGTGTGTGTGTGTGTGTGTGTGTGTGTGTGAGAGAGAGAGAGAGAGAAACTGGGTTTGCAGTCGAGGTGATGTCCCAGATTCAGACACTGTCAGATTCACTGGCCTGGTTTCAGTATCCTCACACACTGGCCTGGTTCAGTATCCTCACACACTGGCCTGGTTCAGTATCCTCACACACTGGCCTGGTTCAGTATCCTCCTGGTTCAGTATCCTCACACACTGGCCTGGTTCAGTATCCTCACACACTGGACTGGTTCAGTATCCTCCTGGTTCTGTATCCTCACACACTGGCCTGGATCAGTATCCTCACACACTGGCCTGGTTCTGTATCCTCCTGGTTCTGTATCCTCACACACTGGCCTGATTCTGTATCCTCACACACTGGCCTGGTTCTTTATCCTCACACACTGGCCTGGTTCTTTATCCTCACACACTGGCCTGGTTCTGTATCCTCACACACTGGCCTGGTTATGTATCCTCCTCATTCTGTATCCTCACACACTGGCCTGGTTCTGTATCTTCACACACTGGCCTGGTTCAGTATCTTCACACACTGACCTGGTTCAGTATCCTCACACACTGG
>NW_022261983.1:18612768-18615268 GCF_002021735.2 Oncorhynchus kisutch
TGTTCTGGTCTGTTCTCCAGATCGTCAGTCATCTACTGTCATCAACCCTCTATATTGTTCTGGTCTGTTCTCCAGATCATCTACTGTCATCACCTCTTTATATTGTTCTGGTCTGTTCTCCTGATCATCTACTGTCATCAACTCTCTATATTGTTCTGGTCTGTTCTCCAGATCATCTACTGTCATCACCTCTTTATATTGTTCTGGTCTGTTCTCCTGATCATCTACTGTCATCACCTCTCTATATTGTTCTGGTCTGTTCTCCAGATCATCTACTGTCATCAACTCTCTATATTGTTCTGGTCTGTTCTCCAGATCATCTACTGTCATCAACTCTCTATATTGTTCTGGTCTGTTCTCCAGATCGTCAGTCATCTACTGTCATCAACTCTCTATATTGTTCTGGTCTGTTCTCCAGATCATCTACTGTCATCACCTCTTTATATTGTTCTGGTCTGTTCTCCTGATCATCTACTGTCATCAACCCTCTATATTGTTCTGGTCTGTTCTCCTGATCATCAGTCATCTACTGTCATCACCTCTTTATATTGTTCTGGTCTGTTCTCCAGATCATCTACTGTCATCACCTCTTTATATTGTTCTGGTCTGTTCTCCAGATCATCAGTCATCTACTGTCATCAACTCTCTATATTGTTCTGGTCTGTTCTCCAGATCATCAGTCATCTACTGTCATCAACTCTCTATATTGTTCTGGTCTGTTCTCCAGATCGTCAGTCATCTACTGTCATCACCTCTTTATATTGTTCTGGTCTGTTCTCCAGATCGTCAGTCATCTACTGTCATCACCTCTCTATATTGTTCTGGTCTGTTCTCCAGATCATCTACTGTCATCACCTCTTTATATTGTTCTGGTCTGTTCTCCAGATCATCAGTCATCTACTGTCATCAACTCTCTATATTGTTCTGGTCTGTTCTCCAGATCGTCAGTCATCTACTGTCATCACCTCTTTATATTGTTCTGGTCTGTTCTCCAGATCGTCAGTCATCTACTGTCATCACCTCTCTATATTGTTCTGGTCTGTTCTCCAGATCATCTACTGTCATCACCTCTTTATATTGTTCTGGTCTGTTCTCCAGATCATCAGTCATCTACTGTCATCACCTCTCTATATTGTTCTGGTCTGTTCTCCAGATCGTCAGTCATCTACTGTCATCACCTCTTTATATTGTTCTGGTCTGTTCTCCAGATCATCTACTGTCATCAACTCTCTATATTGTTCTGGTCTGTTCTCCAGATCATCTACTGTCATCAACTCTCTATATTGTTCTGGTCTGTTCTCCAGATCATCTACTGTCATCAACTCTCTATATTGTTCTGGTCTGTTCTCCAGATCATCAGTCATCTACTGTCATCACCTCTTTATATTGTTCTGGTCTGTTCTCCAGATCATCTACTGTCATCAACTCTCTATATTGTTCTGGTCTGTTCTCCAGATCATCTACTGTCATTACCTCTTTATATTGTTCCGGTCTGTTCGCCGACGGCGACGACATTGTGATGTCACAAACGATGTCTTATTTGAATATTTGAACTTCTGTCTGGCAAGCGCTAGAACAACGAGGCGCAGCGAGCACATAGCAGTTCGACTTGCCAAATGTCCTATTCCCTAATTGCCATAGCCTAAATCAGGGCTGTCCACACCTCTTCCTGGATATCTACCGTCCTGTAGGTTTTCAGTCCACACCTCTTCCTGGAGATCTACCTTCCTGTAGGTTTTCAGTCCAACCCTCTTCCTGGAGATCTACTGTCCTGTAGGTTTTCAGTCCAACCGATTGCGTCTGGTCAGATCAGCACAGGAAATAGCCAAAGTTACAAACAAGTCAGATGGCTCGTTGCCCCCGAAAATTGGTGGATGTTCAAAATGATAACCAGCTAACATTAGCTAGCTACGCTGGATATTACCTCCTTGTCTGATATCTTAGTACCATGTTTATCTAGCCAGCTAGCTAGCGTAGTAGCTAATATAGGTAACCAGCTAACATTAGCTAGCTACGCTGGATATTACCTCCTTGTCTGATATCTTAGTACCATGTTTATCTAGCCAGCTAGCTAGCGTAGTAGCTAATATAGGTAACCAGCTAACATTAGCTAGCTACGCTGGATATTACCTCCTTGTCTGATATCTTAGTACCATGTTTATCTAGCCAGCTAGCGTAGTAGCTAATATAGGTAACCAGCTAACATTAGCTAGCTACGCTGGATATTACCTCCTTGTCTGATATCTTAGTACCATGTTTATCTAGCCAGCTAGCTAGCGTAGTAGCTAATATAGGTAACCAGCTAACATTAGCTAGCTACGCTTGATATTACCTCCTTGTCTGATATCTTAATACCATGTTTATCTAGCCAGCTAGCTAGCGTAGTAGCTAATATAGGTAACCAGCTAACATTAGCTAGCTACGCTGGATATTACCTCCTTGTCTGATATCTTAGTACCGTGTTTATCTAGCCAGCTAGCTAGCGTAGTAGCTAATATAG
>NW_022261983.1:18620268-18622768 GCF_002021735.2 Oncorhynchus kisutch
AGGATGGTAAAGGTGTTTGAATAGTGAAGGAGGGAAGGAAGGATGGTAAAGGTGTTTGAATAGTGAAGGAGGATGGTGAAGGTGTTTGAATAGTGAAGGAGGATGGTGAAGGTGTTTGAATAGTGAAGGAGGATGGTGAAGGTGTTTGAACAGGGAAGGAAGGATGGTGAAAGTGTTTGAATAGTGAAGGATGGAAGGATGGTAAAGGTGTTTGAACAGGGAAGGATGGAAGGTAGCTGTGTTGAGCAGGGCCCTAACCTGAGAATGCTGCTTTTGGATCAGATCATCAGAGTGTGTAGTGTGTCTCCATCTAGTGGTGGAAATAGAACACTGCAGGTCAGACTAAGATGTTATTGGTCACATGGTTAGCAGATGTTAATGTGAGTGTAGCGAAATGCTTGTGTTTCTAACTCCGACAGTGCAGTAATATCTAACAATTTCACAACAATAACCACAAATCTAAGTAAAGGAATGGAATTTAGAATATATAAATATATGGAATAGTAATGTCTGAGCGGCATAGACTAAGATACAGTAGAATAGTATAGAATACAGTATATACATATGAGATGAGTAATACATAGACTAAGATACAGTAGAATAGTATAGAATACAGTATATACATATGAGATGAGTAATGCATAGACTAAGATACAGTAGAACAGTATAGAATACAGTATATACATATGAGATGAGTAATGCATAGACTAAGATACAGTAGAATAGTATAGAATACAGTATATACATATGAGATGAGTAATGCATAGACTAAGATACAGTAGAATAGTGTAGAATACAGTATATACATATGAGATGAGTAATGTAGGGTATGTGCACATTCAACAGTCTGATGGCCTTGAGATAGAAGCTGTTTTTCAGTCTCTCGGTCCCAGCTTTGATGCACCTGTACTGACCTCGCCTTCTGGATGATAGCGGGGTGAACAGGCAGTGGCTCGGGTGATTGTTGTCCTTGATGATCTTTCTGGCCTTCCTGTGACATCGGGTGGTGTAGGGGTCCTGGAAGGCAGGTAGTTTTCCCCCGATGATGCGTTGTGCAGACCTCACTACCCTCCGGAGAGCCTTGTGGTTGAGGGCGGTGCAGTTGCCATACCAGGCTGTGGTACAGCCCGACAGGATGCTCTCAATTGTGCATCTGTAAAAGTTTGTGAGGGTTTTAGGTGCCAAGCCCAATTTCTTCAGTCTCCTGAGGTTGAAGAGGCTCTGTTGCGCCTTCTTCACCACACTGTCTGTGTGGGTGAACCATTCCAGCTTGTCAGTGATGTGTACGCCGAGGAACTTGAAGCTTTCCACCTTCTCCACTGCTGTCCCGTCGATGTGGGGAGTGCTCCCTCTGCTGTCCCGTCGATGTGGGGAGTGCTCCCTCTGCTGTCCCGTCGATGTGGGGAGTGCTCCCTCTGCTGTCCCGTCGATGTGGGGAGTGCTCCCTCTGCTGTCCCGTCGATGTGGGGAGTGCTCCCTCTGCTGTCCCGTCGATGTGGGGAGTGCTCCCTCTGCTGTCCCGTCGATGTGGGGAGTGCTCCCTCTGCTGTCCCGTCGATGTGGGGAGTGCTCCCTCTGCTGTCCCGTCGATGTGGGGAGTGCTCCCTCTGCTGTCCCGTCGATGTGGGGAGTGCTCCCTCTGCTGTCCCGTCGATGTGGGGAGTGCTCCCTCTGCTGTCCCGTCGATGTGGGGAGTGCTCCCTCTGCTGTCCCGTCGATGTGGGGAGTGCTCCCTCTGCTGTCCCGTCGATGTGGGGAGTGCTCCCTCTGCTGTCCCGTCGATGTGGGGAGTGCTCCCTCTGCTGTCCCGTCGATGTGGGGAGTGCTCCCTCTGCTGTCCTGTCGATGTGGGGAGTGCTCCCTCTGCTGTCCCGTCGATGTGGGGAGTGCTCCCTCTGCTGTCCCGTCGATGTGGGGAGTGCTCCCTCTGCTGTCCCGTCGATGTGGGGAGTGCTCCCTCTGCTGTCCCGTCGATGTGGGGAGTGCTCCCTCTGCTGTCCCGGCGATGTGGGGAGTGCTCCCTCTGCTGTTCCGTCGATGTGGGGAGTGCTCCCTCTGCTGTCCCGGCGATGTGGGGAGTGCTCCCTCTGCTGTTCCGTCGATGTGGGGAGTGCTCCCTCTGCTGTCCCGTCGATGTGGGGAGTGCTCCCTCTGCTGTCCCGTCGATGTGGGGAGTGCTCCCTCTGCTGTCCCGTCGATGTGGGGAGTGCTCCCTCTGCTGTTCCGTCGATGTGGGGAGTGCTCCTCTGCTGTCCCGGCGATGTGGGGAGTGCTCCCTCTGCTGTCCCGTCGATGTGGGGAGTGCTCCCTCTGCTGTCCCGTCGATGTGGGGAGTGCTCCCTCTGCTGTCCCGTCGATGTGGGGAGTGCTCCCTCTGCTGTTCCGTCGATGTGGGGAGTGCTCCCTCTGCTGTTCCGTCGATGTGGGGAGTGCTCCCTCTGCTGTTCCGTCGATGTGGGGAGTGCTCCCTCTGCTGTTCCGTCGATGTGGGGAGTGCTCC
>NW_022261983.1:18627768-18635268 GCF_002021735.2 Oncorhynchus kisutch
AGACCCACTCCAATTTGCATACCGCGCCCTAACAGATCCACAGAATATGCAATCTCTATTGCACTCCACACTGCCCTTTCCCACCTGGACAAAAGGAACCCCTATGTGAGAATGCTGTTCATTGACTACAGCTCAGCGTTCAACACCATAGTGCCCACGAAGCTCATCACTAAGCTAAAGACCCTGGGACGAAAAACCTCCCTCTGCAACTGGAACCTGGACTTCCTGACGGGCCGCCCCCAGGTGGTGAGTGTAGGCAACAACACATCTGCCATGCTTATCCTAAACCTGGGGGCCCATCAGGGGTGCGTGCTCAGTCCCCATGGCCAGACACTAGGTCAGATAAGAACAAATTCTTATTTACAATGACGGACTACTAAAGAGGCCTAGTTAAATAAGGTCCACACAAACCCAGACAGTCGTGAAGAGGGAACGGCAGCGCCTCTTCCCCCTCAGGAGGCTGAACGAATTTGGCACCGGGCCCTGAAATCCTCAAAACATTGCACCACTGAGCTCTCAGACCAACAGCTTCTACCATAAATAATCAATTAATGGTCAAATTAAATCAAACTAATTATATCTGTCACATGCTGGTCTGGTGAACCCTGACCTCCTTACATCAGGTCTGGTGAACCCTGACCTCCTTACATCAGATCTGGTGAACCCTGACCTCCTTAATCAGGTCTGGTGAACCCTGACCTCCTTACATCAGGTCTGGTGAACCCTGACCTCCTTACATCAGGTCTGGTGAACCCTGACCTCCTTACATCAGGTCTGGTGAACCCTGACCTCTTTACATCAGGTCTGGTGAACCCTGAGCTCCTCACATCAGGTCTGGTGAACCCTGACCTCGTTACATCAGGTCTGGGGAACCCTGACCTCCTTACATCAGGTCTGGTCAACCCTCCTGGCTGTGCAGGGTTTTGCTCCTAATACACCCTGATTAAGCTAATCTCTCTAGTCAGGAGGCTCCTAACCTATTGTCTCTCTCCCTCCTTCTTTCCTCTCTCTTCCCCTCTCCTCTCCTCTCCTCTCCTCTCCTCTCCTCTCCTCTCCTCTCCTCTCCTCTCCTCTCCTCTCCTCTCCTCTCCTCTCCTCTCCTCTCCTCTCCTCTCCTCTCCTCTCCTCTCCTCTCCTCTCCTCTCCTCTCCTCTCCTCTCCAGTCCATGAAGCCTGTAACCTGGTGCCCATGGATCCAAACGGTCTGTCTGACCCCTACGTGAAGCTCAAACTCATCCCCGACCCCAAGAGTGACACCAAGCAGAAGACCAAGACCATCAAGGGAAACCTCAACCCTACCTGGAACGAAACTTTCAAATTGTATGTTCAGTTGACACTACGTTTTACACTATCTTTGTTAAGAGGCTTCTGAACTTTACACTATCTTTGTTAAAGGGGCTTCTGAACTTTACACTATTTTTGTTGAAGAGGCTTCTGAATGTTACACTATCTTTGTTAAAGAGGCTTCTGAACTGTACACTATCTTTGTTAAAGAGGAATGAAACCTTCACATTGAGGATATCTTTTACAACACAAGATCTTCCACTTCCGAGAGACAGTTCTAAACTAAAAGACTGGAAGATGACTTAATGAGTGTTCTCTACTCCCCTCCCTCCCTCCCCTTCTCCTTTTTCCTCCTCTTCTCCTTCTCCTTCTCCCTCCCTCCCCTTCTCCTCACTACCCTTATCCTCCCTCCCTCACCACTCTCTCTCTCCTCTCTCTACTTCCTCCCTCCACTTCTCCTCACTACCCTTATCCTCCCTCACCACTCTCTCTCTCCTCTCTCTACTTCCTCCCCTCCCCTTCTCCTCACTACCCTTCTCCTCCCTCTCCTCCCTCCCTCTCCTTCTCTCACCCTCCCTCCCTCCCCCTTTCCTTCTCCCTCCCTCCCTCCCTCCCTCCCTCCCTCCCTCCCTCCCTCCCTCCCTCCCTCCCTCCCTCCCTCCCTCCCTCCCTCCCTCCCTCCCTCCCTCCCTCCCTCCCTCCTCCCCCTCTCCTCCCTTCCCTTCCTCTTCCCCTCCCCTCCCCTCCTCCCTCCCCCTCTCCTCCCTTCCCCCTCTCCCTCCCTCCCCCTCTCCTCCCTTCCCCTCCCCTTCCCCTCCCCACCTCCCTCCCCCTCCCCTCCCCTCCCCTTCCCCACCTCCCTCCCCCTCTCCTCCCTTCCCCTCCCCTCCTCTTCCCCTCCCCACCTCCCTCCCTCCCCCTCCCCACCTCCCTCCCTCCCCCTCTCCTCCCCACCTCCCTCCCCCTCTCCTCCCTCTCCTCTCCTCCCTTCCCATCCCCCTCTCCCTCTCTCCCCTCTCCTCCCTGGTCTATAGTCCCCTGAAAGATTCTGATAAGGACCGTCGTCTGTCGGTGGAGATCTGGGACTGGGATATGACCAGCAGGAACGACTTCATGGGAGCGCTGTCCTTCGGCATCTCAGAACTCCAGAAACAAGGAGTGGACGGATGGTGAGATGGAGAGGAGAGGTAGTGGGAGGGGTAGAAGGAGGGAGGGGAGAGGGGTAGAGGGAGGGAGGGTAGAAGGAGGGAGGGGTAGAGGGAGGAGGGAAGGAAGGTGGAAGGAGGGAGAGGGGGAGGGGTAGAGGGAGGGAGGGGTAGTGGGAGGGGAGAGAGGGGGAGGGGTAGAGGGAGGGAGGGAGGGGGTAGGGAGGGGTAGACAGAGGGAAAGGTGGAGGGAGGGAGGGGGAGGGGTAGAGGGAGGGGTAGTGGGAGGGGAGGGAGGGGTAGAAGGAGGGAGGGGTAGAGGGAGGAGGGAAGGAAAGGTGGAAGGAGGGAGAGGGGGAGGGGTAGAGGGAGGGAGGGGTAGTGGGAGGGGAGGGAGGGGTAGAAGGAGGGAGGGGTAGAGGGAGGAGGGAAGGAAAGGTGGAAGGAGGGAGAGGGGGAGGGGTAGAGGGAGGGAGGGGTAGTGGGAGGGGAGGGAGGGGTAGAAGGAGGGAGGGGGGAGGGGTAGAGGGAGGAGGGAAGGAAAGGTGGAGGGAGGGAGAGAGGGAGGGAGGGGTAGACAGAGGGAAAGGTGGAGGGAGGGAGGGAGGGAGTGGAGGAGGAAGAGAGGAGAGAGGTAAGGATGTAGGGAGGAGGAGGGGAGAGGTAAGGATGTAGGGACGAGGAGGAGGAAGAGAGGAGAGAGGTAAGAATGTAGGGAGTAGGAGGAGGAGGAGGAGAAGGGGGAAGGTCCTATCTTTCATTGTCTCTCTCTCTCTCTCTCTGTCTCTCTGTCTCTGTCTCTGTCTCTCTCCCTCTCTCTCTCTCTGTCTCTCTCTCTCCCTCTCTCTCTCTGTCTGTCTCTGTCTCTCACACTCTCTCACTCTCTATTTTTGCTGACACAACCATGTGGAGAGTTTTTAATGAGATGCCAGCGTTTGAGGTGGAGCAGGAGAAAATGCCATTAAATATCAGATTGTGTATGTTCCTACTCCCATCTGTGCTGCGGTACAAAGCCCTCTGCCTTCTGGCAGTGGGAAGACTCACCAGGACACAACAACACAAAACCACAAGAGAGAGACAACAAGTTAATAACAGGAAGAGGAGGAAATAAATGAGTAAATGAGAGGAAGATGGGTCTCTGCATCAGTATGGTGTAGTGTTAGCTCTGCTGTTACCTGTTCAACCCTGTAGTCGAGTTAGTCTAGTACTGTAGTCTAGTACTGTAGTCTAGTACTGTAGTCTAGTACTGTAGTCTAGTACTGTAGTCTGGTACTGTAGTCTAGTTAGTCTGGTACTGTAGTCTGGTACTGTAGTCTAGTACTGTAGTCTAGTACTGTAGGTCTAGTACTGTAGTCTAGTTAGTCTGGTACTGTAGTCTAGTACTGTAGTCTAGTACTGTAGTCTAGTTAGTCTGGTACTGTAGTCTAGTACTGTAGTCTAGTTAGTCTAGTACTGTAGTCTAGTACTGTAGTCTAGTTAGTCTAGTACTGTAGTCTAGTACTGTAGTCTAGTTAGTCTAGTACTGTAGTCTAGTTAGTCTGGTACTGTAGTCTAGTACTGTAGTCTAGTACTGTAGTCTGGTACTGTAGTCTAGTACTATAGTCTAGTACTGTAGTCTAGTACTGTAGTCTAGTTAGTCTGGTACTGTAGTCTAGTACTGTAGTCTAGTACTGTAGTCTGGTACTGTAGTCTAGTACTGTAGTCTAGTACTGTAGTCTAGTACTGTAGTCTAGTACTGTAGTCTGGTACTGTAGTCTAGTACTGTAGTCTGGTACTGTAATCTAGTACTATAGTCTAGTACTGTAGTCTAGTACTGTAGTCTAGTTAGTCTGGTACTGTAGTCTAGTACTGTAGTCTAGTACTGTAGTCTAGTAATGTAGTCTAGTACTGTAGTCTAGTTAGTCTAGTACTGTAGTCTAGTACTGTAGTCTATTTAGTCTAGTACTGTAGTCTAGTTAGTCTGGTACTGTAGTCTAGTTAGTCTAGTACTGTAGTGTAGTTAGTCTAGTGAGTCTAGTTAGTCTAGTACTGTAGTCTAGTGAGTCTAGTTAGTCTAGTACTGTAGTCTAGTTAGTCTAGTACTGTAGTCTAGTTAGTCTAGTACTGTAGTCTAGTTAGTCTGGGACTGTAGTCTAGTACTGTAGTCTAGTACTGTAGTCTGGTACTGTAGTCTAATGTAGTCTAGTACTGTAGTCTAGTTAGTCTAGTACTGTAGTCTAGTACTGTAGTCTAGTTAGTCTAGTACTGTAGTCTAGTTAGTCTGGTACTGTAGTCTAGTTAGTCTAGTACTGTAGTCTAGTTAGTCTAGTACTGTAGTCTAGTTAGTCTAGTACTGTAGTCTAGTTAGTCTAGTACTCTAGTCCTAGTTAGTCTAGTACTCTAGTCTAGTTAGTCTAGTTAGTCTAGTACTGTAGTCTAGTTAGTCTAGTACTGTAGTCTAGTACTGTAGTCTAGTTAGTCTAGTACTGTAGTCTAGTTAGTCTAGTACTGTAGTCTAGTACTGTAGTCTAGTTAGTCTAGTACTGTAGTCTAGTTAGTCTAGTACTGTAGTCTAGTTAGGTCCTAGTACTGTAGTCTAGTGATCTAGTTAGTCTAGTACTGTAGTCTAGTTAGTCTAGTACTGTAGTCTAGTTTAGTCTAGTACTGTAGTCTAGTGAGTCTAGTTAGTCTAGTACTGTAGTCCTAGTTAGTCTAGTACTGTAGTCTAGTTAGTCTAGTACTGTAGTCTAGTGAGTCTAGTTAGTCTAGTACTGTAGTCTAGTTAGTCTAGTACTGTAGTCTAGTTAGTCCTAGTACTGTAGTCTAGTTAGTCCTGATGTTGATGTTACTGTAGTCTAGTTAGTCTGATGTTGATGTTACTGTAGTCTAGTACTGTAGTCTAGTACTGTAGTCTAGTTAGTCTAGTACTGTAGTCTAGTACTGTAGTCTAGTACTGTAGTCTAGTACTGTAGTCTAGTGAGTCTAGTTAGTCTAGTACTGTAGTCTAGTTAGTCTAGTACTGTAGTCTAGTTAGTCTTGTACTGTAGTCTAGTTAGTCTGATGTTGATGTTACTGTAGTCTAGTTAGTCTAGTACTGTAGTCTAGTTAGTCTAGTTAGTCTAGTACTGTAGTCTAGTTAGTCTAGTACTGTAGTCTAGTTAGTCTAGTACTGTAGTCTAGTGAGTCTAGTTAGTCTAGTTAGTCTAGTACTGTAGTCTAGTGAGTCTAGTTAGTCTAGTTAGTCTAGTACTGTAGTCTGAGTCTAGTTAGTCTAGTACTGTAGTCTAGTTTAGTCTAGTACTGTAGTCTAGTGAGTCTAGTTAGTCTAGTACTGTAGTCTAGTTAGTCTAGTTAGTCTAGTACTGTAGTCTAGTGAGTCTGCTGTTGATGTTACTGTGACATCTGTTTCTAACCGTACTGTAGTCTAGTTAGTCTAGTTAGTCTAGTACTGTAGTCTAGTTAGTCTAGTTAGTCTAGTACTGTAGTCTAGTACTGTAGTCTAGTTAGTCTGCTGTTGATGTTACTGTGACATCTGTTTCTAACCGTACTGTAGTCTAGTTAGTCTAGTTAGTCTAGTAACTGTAGTCTAGTTAGTCTAGTTAGTCTAGTACTGTAGTCTAGTGAGTCTGCTGTTGATGTTACTGTGACACCTGTTTCTAACCGTACTGTAGTCTAGTTAGTCTAGTACTGTAGTCTAGTACTGTAGTCTAGTACTGTTGTCTAGTTAGTCTAGTACTGTAGTCTAGTTAGTCCTGTACTGTTCATATTTCTCCTCTCTCTAATTTCAAATCAAATCAAATCAAATTTATTTATATAGCCCTTCGTACATCAGCTGATATCTCAAAGTGCTGTACAGAAACCCAGCCTAAAACCCCAAACAGCAAGCAATGCAGGTGTAGAAGCACTCTCTCTCTATCTCTAATTTGAATCTCTCCCTCTCCCTCTCCTCACCCTCTCCCTCTCCTCACCCTCTCCTCTCCTCCCTCTCCTCACCCTCTCCCTCTCCTCTCTCTCCTCTCCTCACCGTCTCCCCCTCCTCTCTCCTCACCCTCTCCCTCTCCTCTCTCTCCTCTCCTCACCCTCTCCCCCTCCTCTCTCCTCACCCTCTCCCTCTCCTCTCTCTCCTTCCCTCACCCTCTCCCTCTCCTCTCCTCTCCTCACCCTCTCCCTCTCCCTCTCCTCTCCTCACCCTCTCCCTCTCCTCTCCTCACCCTCTCCTATCCTCCTCTTCCCCTTCCCCTCACCCTCTCCTATCCTCCTTCCTCCTCCTCTCCTCTCCTCTCCTCCCTCTCCTCTCCTCTCCTCCCTCCTCTCCTCTCCTCTCCTCTCCTCTCCTCTCCCTCTCCCTCTCCTCTCCCTCTCCTCTCCTCTCCTCTCCCTCTCCTCTCTCTCCTCTCCCTCTCCTCTCCCTCTCCCTCTCCCTCTCCCTCTCCCTCTCCCTCTCCTCTCCCTCTCCTCTCCCTCTCCTCTCCTCTCCTCTCCTCTCCTCCTCTCCCTCCTCTCCTCTCCTCTCCTCTCCTCTCCTCTCCTCTCCTCTCCTCTCCTCTCCTCTCCTCTCCTCTCCTCTCCTCTCCCTCCTCCCTCTCCCTCTCCTCTCCTCTCCTCTCCTCTCCTCACCCTCCCTCTCCCTCTCCCTCCTCTCTCTCCTCTCCAGGTTTAAGTTGTTATCTCAGGAGGAAGGAGAGTACTTCAACGTCCCAGTGCCTCCTGAGGGCGAGGAGGGCAACGAGGAGCTACGGCAGAAGTTTGAGGTGTGTGTGTGTTTGTGTATC
This sequence comes from Oncorhynchus kisutch, assembly GCF_002021735.2. NCBI lineage: Eukaryota > Metazoa > Chordata > Actinopteri > Salmoniformes > Salmonidae > Oncorhynchus > Oncorhynchus kisutch. Next base: position 18,634,949 of record NW_022261983.1, read on the forward strand.
AGGGTGTTTGTGTGTGTGTGTCAGGGTGTGTGTTTGTGTGTGTGTTAGGTAGTGTGTTTATGTGTGTCAGGGTGTTTGTGTGTCAGGGGGTGTTGGGTTTGTGTGTGTTTGTGGTCAGGGTGTGTGTTTGTGTGTGTTTGTGTGTCAGGGTGTTGTGTTTGTGTGTGTTTGTGTGTCAGGGTGTGGTGTTTGTGTGTGTGGTTAGGTAGTGTGTTTATGTGTCAGGGTGTTTATGTGTCAGGGTGTGTGTTTGTGTGTGTTTGTGTGTCAGGGTGTGTGTTTGTGTGTGTTTGTGGTGTGTTTGTGTGTCAGAGTGTGTG
>NW_022261983.1:18640268-18660268 GCF_002021735.2 Oncorhynchus kisutch
CGTGTGTCTGCTACTACAACTTCCCTCTCATCCTCTCCCTCTCATCCTCTCATCTCATCCTCTCCCTCTCATCCTCTCCCTCTCATCCTCTGCCTCTTCATGCCTCTCCCTCTCATCCTCTGCCTCTCATCCTCTCCCTCTCATCCTTTCCCTCTCATCCTCTTCCTCTCATCCTCTTCCTCTCATCCTCTCCCTCTCATCCTATTCCCCTCATCCTCTCCCTCTCATCCTCTTTCCCTCATCCTCTCCCCTCATCCTCTCCCTCTCATCCTTTCCCTCTCATCCTCTGCCTCTCATCCTGTGTGTGTGTGTGTCTGAATAAGAAAGCAGGTAATCTCTCTGACATGGACACTGATATTCCTTAGAGAGGGAGGGAGGGGAGGGAGGGAGGGAGGGAGAGAGGGAGAGAGGGAGAGAGGGAGAGAGGGAGAGAGAGAGAGGAGAGAGGAGGAAAGAAAGATGAGGAAAGAGAGACAGGGATGAGGAAGATGAGGAAGAGGTAGAGAGAAAGGGAGGGATAGAGAGAGATGAGGAAGAGAGACAGGGAGAAAGGGAGGGATATAGAGAGAAAGAGGTAGAGAGACAGGGATGAGGAAGAGAAAGAGGTATAGACAGAGAGATGAGGAAGAGAGACAGGAGGACAGCATTGTCTAAGAAGTAGAGTCTAGCTCTGTTCTGTTCTGCTGCCAGCTGTTCCCATGGCAACAGGCATTCAGAGAGATATGGTACTACAGACCTGGTCATTACTGCAGTTGGGAACACACACACACACACACACACACACACACACACATAGACACACATAGACACACACACACACACACACACACACACACACACACACACACACACACACACACACACACACACACACACACACACACACACACACACACACACACACACAGAGACACACACACAGAGACACACAGACACACACACACACCAGACACACACACACACACACACACACACACACACAGGACACACACACAGACACACACACACACACACACACACACACACACAGGACACACAGACACACACACACACACACACACAGGACACACACACACAGACACACACACACAAACACACACCAGACACAACACACACACACACACAGACACACACACACACACACACACACAACACACACACACACACAGACCACACACACACACACACACACACACAGACGTACAAACAGGGAGTCAAAAAACGCATGTACAGCCGTAAACACCTTTCCTTAGTTTCAATATTGAAATGTTATGAACTCCCTATGACATGCTTATAGCTGTCTAAAGCTGTTATGAACTCCCTATGACATGCTTATAGCTGTCTAAAGCTGTTATGAACTCCCTTATGACATGCTATAGAAGCTGCTAAGCTGTTAATGAACTCCTAGGACATGCTTATAGCTTCTAAAGCTGTTATGAACTCCCTATGACATGCTTATAGCTGTCTAAAGCTGTTATGAACTCCCTATGACATGCTTATAGCTGTCTAAAGCTGTTATGAACTCCCTATGACATGCTTATAGCTGTCTAAAGCTGTTATGAACTCCCTATGACATGCTTATAGCTGTCTAAAGCTGTTATGAACTCCCTATGACATGCTTATAGCTGTCTAAAGCTGTTATGAACTCCCTATGAACTCCCTATGACATGCTTATAGCTGTCTAAAGCTGTTATGAACTCCCTATGACATGCTTATAGCTGTCTAAAGCTGTTATGAACTCCCTATGACATGCTTATAGCTGTCTAAAGCTGTTATGAACTCCCTATGACATGCTTATAGCTGTCTAAAGCTGTTATGAACTCCCTATGACATGCTTATAGCTGTCCTAAAGCTGTTATGAACTCCCTATGACAATGCTATAGCTGTCTAAAGCTGTTATGAACTCCCTATGACATGCTTATAGCTGTCTAAAGCTGTTATGAACTCCCTATGACATGCTTATAGCTGTCTAAAGCTGTTATGAACTCCCTAGACATGCTTATAGCTGTCTAAAGCTGTTATGAACTCCCTATGACATGCTTATAGCTGTCTAAAGCTGTTTATGAACTCCCTATGACATGCTTATAGCTGTCTAAAGCTGTTATGAACTCCCTATGACATGCTTATAGCTGTCTAAAGTGTTATGAACTCCCTATGACATGCTTATAGCTGTCTAAAGCTGTTATGAACTCCCTATGACATGCTTATAGCTGTCTAAAGCTGTTATGAACTCCCTATGACATGGCTTATAGCTGTCTAAAGCTGTTATGAACTCCCTATGACATGCTTATAGCTGTCTAAAGCTGTTTATGAACTCCCTATGACATGCTTATAGCTGTCTAAAGCTGTTATGAACTCCCTATGAACTCCCTATGACATGCTTATAGCTGTCTAAAGCTGTTATGAACTCCCTATGACATGCTTATAGCTGTCTAAAGCTGTTATGAACTCCCTATGACATGCTTATAGCTGTCTAAAGCTGTATGAACTCCCTATGACATGCTTATAGCTGTCTAAAGCTGTTATGAACTCCCATGAACTCCCTATGACATGCTTATAGCTTCATAAAGCTGTTATGAACTCCCTATGAACTCCCTATGACATGCTTATAGTCGTCTAAAGTGTTATTTGAACTCCCTTATGAACTCCCTATGACATGCTTATTAGCTTCATAAAGCTGTTATGAACTCCCTATGAACCTCCCTATGACATGCTTATAGCTGTCTAAAGCTGTTATGAATCCCTATGAACTCCCTATGAACTCCCTATGACTGCTTATAGCGTTCTAAGTTTATGAACTCCCTATGAACTCCCTATGAACTCCCTATGAACTCCCTATGACATGCTTATAGCTGTCTAAAGCTGTTATGAACTCCCTATGACATGCTTATAGCTGTCTAAAGCTGTTATGAACTCCTATGAACTCCCTATGACATGCTTATAGCTTCATAAAGCTGTTATGAACTCCCTATGAACTCCCTATGACATGCTTATAGCTGTCTAAAGCTGTTATGAACTCCCTATGAACTCCCTATGACATGCTTATAGCTTCATAAAGCTGTTATGAACTCCCTATGAACTCCCTATGACATGCTTATAGCTGTCTAAAGCTGTTATGAACTCCCTATGAACTCCCTATGAACTCCCTATGACATGCTTATAGCGTTCTAAAGTTTATGAACTCCCTATGAACTCCCTATGAACTCCCTATGAACTCCCTATGACATGCTTATAGCGTTCTAAAGTTTATGAACTCCCTATGAACTCCCTATGAACTCCCTATGAACTCCCTATGACATGCTTATAGCGTTCTAAAGTTTATGAACTCCCTATGACATGCTTATAGCTTTATAAGGCTGTTATGAACTCCCTATGACATGCTTATAGCTGTCTAAAGCTGTTATGAACTCCCTATGACATGCTTATACCTTCATAAAGCTGTTATGAACTCCCTATGACATGCTTATAGCTTTATAAAACTGTTATGAACTCCCTATGACATGCTTATAGCGTTCTAAAGTTTATGAACTCCCTATGACATGCTTATAGCTGTCTAAAGCTGTTATGAACTCCCTATGAGCATATAGCTTATCCCATATAGAAAGGGATGGAGAGAGAGAAGGAATGGATAGAGAAGAGCGAGAGAAAGAAATGGAGAAAGAGAAGGAATGGAGAGAGAGGAGAGAGAGAAAGGGATGGAGAGAGAGAAGAGAGAGAAAGGGATGGAGAGAGAGAAAGGAATGGAGAGAGAAGAGAGAGAAAGGGTTGGAGAGAGAGAGAGATATGAATGGAGAGAGAGAAGGAATGGAGAGAGAGGAGAGAGGAGAGAGAGAACGGGATGGAGAGAGGAGAGAGAGAGACAGGGATAGAGAGAGAGAGAGAGGGATAGAGAGAGAGAAAGGGAGAGAGAGAGAGAGGAAAGGAATGGAGAGAGGAGAGAGAGAAAGAGCTGGAGAGAAAGAAGAGAGAGAAAGTGATGGAGAGAGGAGAGAGAAAGGGATGAATAGAGTGTGATAGAGGTCTAGGAACAGATGGTGTCCTCTCTGAAACTCTTATTGAGTTTACATTTACATAGGTACACTGTCACCTAATGGACACACACACACACACACACACACACACACACACACACACAGTGAAATATAAAGTTTCCTCCAGGGTCCTTCTCGGTTCCAAGAGGTTTGTGTCTGACCTTGGAGAGGAACGTCTGAGCAGAACCACACACAGGTCTCTGAGTTCCGTGGCTGTGTTGTCATAGCCAGGATGTGTTCTTGGCCTCGGTCCATCGCCACGGAAACAGAACCCGATGACGATCAGTGTGAATCTTCCATCCCTGTGTGTGTGTGTTTGTCCTAGAGGTGTGATTGTGAACAGATGTTTCCCCAGATTTCTTGATTATAGAGAATATGTTTCTGAATTGCTTGACTGCTGCCAATCTCTCTCTCCCCCTCTCTCGCTCTCTCTCCCTTTCCCTCTCCCTCCCCTCCCCTCCCTCCTCTCCCTCTCCCTCTTCTCTCTCCCCCTCTCCTTCTCCCCCTCTCCCCCTCCTCCCTCCTCTCTCTCCCCCTCTCCCCTTCCTCCCTCCTCCCTCTCCTCCTCCCTCCCCTTCTCCCCCTCCCACTCTCTCACCCCCTCTCTCTCTCCCTCCCCCTCTCCCTCCCCCTCTCCCTCCTCTCTCTCCCCTTCCCTCCCCTTCTCTCGCTCCCCTTCTCCCCCTCTCCCCCTCCCTCCTCTCCCTCTCCCTCTCCTCTCTCCCCCTCTCCCTCCTCCCTCTCTAAAGATGTCTCCCTCCTCTCTCTCTCTAGGTGATGCTAGTAGAACATAACGACAGAGAGGCGCTGTACGCCGTAAAGATGTCTCCCTCCTCTCGCCCTCCTCCCTCTCTAAAGATGTCTCCCTCCTCTCTCTCTAGGTGATGCTAGCAGAACATAAGGACAGAGAGGACCTCTACGCCGTAAAGATGTCTCCCTCCTCTCTCTCTCTAGGTGATGCTAGCAGAACATAAGGACAGAGAGGCGCTGTACTCCGTAAAGATGTCTCCCTCCTCTCTCTCTCTAGGTGATGCTAGCAGAACATAAGGACAGAGAGGCGCTGTACGCCGTAAAGATGTCTCCCTCCTCTCTCTCTCTAGGTGATGCTAGCAGAACATAAGGTCAGAGAGGAGCTGTATGCCGTAAAGATGTCTCCCTCCTCTCTTTCTCGCTAGGTGATGCTAGCAGAACATAAGGACAGAGAGGCGCTGTACGCCGTAAAGATCCTGAAGAAGGACGTGGTGATTCAGGATGATGATGTGGAGTGCACCATGGTGGAGAAGAGGGTCCTGGCCCTGTCAGGGAAACCTCCCTTCCTCACACAGCTCCACTCCTGCTTCCAGACCATGGTAACCACACAAACACACACACACACACACACACACACACACACACACACACACACACACACACACACACACTACACACACACACACTACACACACACACACTACACACACACACACTACACACACACACACACACTACACACAAACACACACACACTACACACACACTGTGATGACTTGATGTGTTGGTGATGTGTCTGAGTCAGTCTGTGATGACTTGATGTGTTGGTGATGTGACTGAGTCAGTCTGTGATGACTTGATGTGACCTGAGTCAGTCTGTGATGACTTGATGTGTTGGTGTTGTGACTGAGTCAGTAGGTGATGACTTGATGTGTTGGTGATGTGACTGAGTCAGTCTGTGATGACTTCATGTGACTGAGTCAGTCTGTGATGACTTCATGTGTTGGTGATGTGACTTAGTCAGTCTGTGATGACTTGGTGTGACTGAGTCAGTCTGTGATGACTTCATGTGTTGGTGATGTGACTTAGTCAGTCTGTGATGACTTGGTGTGACTGAGCCAGTCCGTGATGACTTGATGTGATGTGACTGAGTCAGTCCGTGATGACTTGATGTGTTGGTGTTGTGACTGAGTCAGTAGGTGATGACTTGATGTGTTGTGACTGAGTCAGTCCGTGATGACTTGATGTGTTGGTGTTGTGACTGAGTCAGTAGGTGATGACTTGATGTGTTGGTGATGTGACTTAGTCAGTCTGTGATGACTTGGTGTGACTGAGTCAGTCTGTGATGACTTCATGTGTTGGTGATGTGACTGAGTCAGTAGGTGATGACTTGATGTGTTGTGACTGAGTCAGTCCGTGATGACTTGATGTGTTGTGACTGAGTCAGTCTGTGATGACTTGATGTGTTGTGACTGAGTCAGTCTGTGATGACTTGATGTGATGTGACTGAGTCAGTCTGTGATGACTTGATGTGTTGGTGTTGTCACTGAGTCAGTATGTTTTAACCTTATGTTACCTGGTAAATTGACTGAGAACACATTCTCATTTACAGCAACGACCTGGGGAATAGTTACAGGGGAGAGGAGGAGGAGGAATGAGCCAATTGGAAGCTGGGGATGATTAGGTGGCCATTATGGTATGAGGGTTTGAGATGAACATTTCCTGTCCAAATGATCTATTCTATTCTTTCTCTCTCTCTCTCTCTCTCTCTCTCTCTCTCTCTCTCTCTCTCTCTCTCTCTCTCTCTCTCTCTCTCTCCCTCCCTCCCTCCCTCCCTCCCTCTCTGTCGATCTCCCTCCCTCTCTCCCCCCCCCCCCCCTCTCTCTCTCTCCAGGACAGGTTATATTTTGTGATGGAGTATATCAACGGAGGAGACCTCATGTATCAGATCCAGCATGTCGGCAAGTTCAAGGAACCTCACGCTGTGTGAGTAAACACTCCACACACACACACACACACACACACACGCACACACACGCACACGCACATACACTGTGTGAGTTTACGGAGTATATAGGTCTGTTCCCAAATCGAGCCCTAAGCCATTAATCAATTCAAAGTTTACTTGTCAAATCAAAATCAAATTAAACTCTATTTGCCGAATACAACAGGTGTAGACCTCACAGTGAAATGCTACTGACAGGCCCTTAACCAACAGGTGTAGACCTCACAGTGAAATGCTACTGACAGGCCCTTAACCAACAGGTGTAGGCCTCACAGTGAAATGCTACTGACAGGCCCTTAACCAACAGGTGTAGACCTCACAGTGAAATGCTACTGACAGGCCCTTAACCAACAGGTGTAGACCTCACAGTGAAATGCTACTGACAGGCCCTTAACCAACAGGTGTAGACCTCACAGTGAAATGCTACTGACAGGCCCTTAACCAACAGGTGTAGACCTCACAGTGAAATGCTGACTGACCAGCCCTTAACCAACAGGTGTAGGCCTCACAGTGAAATGCTGACTGACCAGCCCTTAACCAACAGGTGAAATGCTGACTGACAGGCCCTTAACCAACAGGTGAAATGCTACTGACAGGCCCTTAACCAACAGGTGAAATGCTACTGACCAGCCCTTAACCAACAGGTGAAATGCTACTGACCAGCCCTTAACCAACAGGTGAAATGCTGACTGACAGGCCCTTAACCAACAGGTGAAATGCTACTGACAGGCCCTTAACCAACAGGTGTAGGCCTCACAGTGAAATGCTGACTGACCAGCCCTTAACCAACAGGTGAAATGCTACTGACAGGCCCTTAACCAACAGGTGTAGACCTCACAGTGAAATGCTGACTGACCAGCCCTTAACCAACAGGTGAAATGCTACTGACAGGCCCTTAACCAACAGGTGTAGGCCTCACAGTGAAATGCTACTGACCAGCCCTTAACCAACAGGTGAAATGCTACTGACAGGCCCTTAACCAACAGGTGTAGGCCTCACAGTGAAATGCTGACTGACCAGCCCTTAACCAACAGGTGTAGGCCTCACAGTGAAATGCTACTGACAGGCCCTTAACCAACAGGTGTAGGCCTCACAGTGAAATGCTGACTGACCAGCCCTTAACCAACAGGTGAAATGCTACTGACAGGCCCTTAACCAACAGGTGTAGGCCTCACAGTGAAATGCTACTGACCAGCCCTTAACCAACAGGTGAAATGCTACTGACAGGCCCTTAACCAACAGGTGTAGGCCTCACAGTGAAATGCTGACTGACCAGCCCTTAACCAACAGGTGTAGGCCTCACAGTGAAATGCTACTGACAGGCCCTTAACCAACAGGTGTAGGCCTCACAGTGAAATGCTGACTGACCAGCCCTTAACCAACAGGTGAAATGCTACTGACAGGCCCTTAACCAACAGGTGTAGACCTCACAGTGAAATGCTACTGACCAGCCCTTAACCAACAGGTGTAGGCCTCACAGTGAAATGCTACTGACAGGCCCTTAACCAACAGGTGTAGACCTCACAGTGAAATGCTACTGACAGGCCCTTAACCAACAGGTGTAGACCTCACAGTGAAATGCTACTGACAGGCCCTTAACCAACAGGTGAAATGCTACTGACAGGCCCTTAACCAACAGGTGTAGACCTCACAGTGAAATGCTACTGACCAGCCCTTAACCAACAGGTGTAGGCCTCACAGTGAAATGCTACTGACAGGCCCTTAACCAACAGGTGTAGGCCTCACAGTGAAATGCTACTGACAGGCCCTTAACCAACAGGTGTAGACCTCACAGTGAAATGCTGACTGACGAGCTCCTTAACCAACAGGTGAAATGCTACTGACAGGCCCTTAACCAACAGGTGTAGGCCTCACAGTGAAATGCTACTGACAGGCCCTTAACCAACAGGTGTAGGCCTCACAGTGAAATGCTACTGACAGGCCCTTAACCAACAGGTGAAATGCTACTGACAGGCCCTTAACCAACAGGTGTAGGCCTCACAGTGAAATGCTGACTGACCAGCCCTTAACCAACAGGTGTAGGTAGACCTCACAGTGAAATGCTGACTGACCAGCCCTTAACCAACAGGTGTAGGCCTCACAGTGAAATGCTGACTGACCAGCCCTTAACCAACAGGTGTAGGCCTCACAGTGAAATGCTGACTGACAGGCCCTTAACCAACAGGTGTAGGCCTCACAGTGAAATGCTGACTGACCAGCCCTTAACCAACAGGTGTAGACCTCACAGTGAAATGCTGACTGACCAGCCCTTAACCAACAGGTGTAGGCCTCACAGTGAAATGCTGACTGACCAGCCCTTAACCAACAGGTGTAGACCTCACAGTGAAATGCTGACTGACCAGCCCTTAACCAACAGGTGTAGGCCTCACAGTGAAATGCTGACTGACCAGCCCTTAACCAACAGGTGTAGACCTCACAGTGAAATGCTGACCAGTCCTTAACCAACAGGTGTAGACCTCACAGTGAAATGCTGACCGACCAGCCCTTAACCAACAGGTGTAGACCTCACAGTGAAATGCTGACTGACCAGCCCTTAACCAACAGGTGTAGGCCTCACAGTGAAATGCTGACTGACCAGCCCTTAACCAACAGGTGTAGACCTCACAGTGAAATGCTGACTGACCAGCCCTTAACCAACAGGTGTAGACCTCACAGTGAAATGCAGACTGACCAGCCCTTAACCAACAGGTGTAGACCTCACAGTGAAATGCTGACTGACCAGCCCTTAACCAACAGGTGTAGACCTCACAGTGAAATGCTGACTGACCAGCCCTTAACCAACAGGTGTAGACCTCACAGTGAAATGCTGACTGACCAGCCCTTAACCAACAGGTGTAGGCCTCACAGTGAAATGCTGACTGACCAGCCCTTAACCAACAGGTGTAGGCCTCACAGTGAAATGCTACTGACAGGCCCTTAACCAACAGGTGTAGGCCTCACAGTGAAATGCTGACTGACCAGCCCTTAACCAACAGGTGTAGGCCTCACAGTGAAATGCTGACTGACCAGCCCTTAACCAACAGGTGTAGACCTCACAGTGAAATGCTGACCGACCAGCCCTTAACCAACAGGTGTAGACCTCACAGTGAAATGCTGACTGACCAGCCCTTAACCAACAGGTGTAGACCTCACAGTGAAATGCTAACTGACCAGGCCTTAACCAACAGGTGTAGACCTCACAGTGAAATGCTGACCAGTCCTTAACCAACAGGTGTAGACCTCACAGTGAAATGCTGACCGACCAGCCCTTAACCAACAGGTGTAGGCCTCACAGTGAAATGCTGACTGACCAGCCCTTAACCAACAGGTGTAGGCCTCACAGTGAAATGCTGACTGACCAGCCCTTAACCAACAGGTGTAGACCTCACAGTGAAATGCTGACTGACCAGCCCTTAACCAACAGGTGTAGGCCTCACAGTGAAATGCTGACTGACCAGCCCTTAACCAACAGGTGTAGGCCTCACAGTGAAATGCTGACCAGTCCTTAACCAACAGGTGTAGGCCTCACAGTGAAATGCTGACCGACCAGCCCTTAACCAACAGGTGTAGACCTCACAGTGAAATGCTGACCGACCAGCCCTTAACCAACAGGTGTAGACCTCACAGTGAAATGCTGACTGACCAGCCCTTAACCAACAGGTGTAGACCTCACAGTGAAATGCTGACCGACCAGCCCTTAACCAACAGGTGTAGACCTCACAGTGAAATGCTGACCAGTCCTTAACCAACAGGTGTAGACCTCACAGTGAAATGCTGACCGACCAGCCCTTAACCAACAGGTGTAGGCCTCACAGTGAAATGCTGACTGACCAGCCCTTAACCAACAGGTGTAGACCTCACAGTGAAATGCTGACTGACCAGCCCTTAACCAACAGGTGTAGGCCTCACAGTGAAATGCTACTGACAGGCCCTTAACCAACAGGTGTAGGCCTCACAGTGAAATGCTGACTGACCAGCCCTTAACCAACAGGTGTAGACCTCACAGTGAAATGCTGACTGACCAGCCCTTAACCAACAGGTGTAGACCTCACAGTGAAATGCTGACTGACCAGCCCTTAACCAACAGGTGTAGACCTCACAGTGAAATGCTGACTGACCAGCCCTTAACCAACAGGTGTAGACCTCACAGTGAAATGCTGACTGACCAGCCCTTAACCAACAGGTGTAGGCCTCACAGTGAAATGCTGACTGACCAGCCCTTAACCAACAGGTGTAGGCCTCACAGTGAAATGCTGACTGACCAGCCCTTAACCAACAGGTGTAGACCTCACAGTGAAATGCTGACCGACCAGCCCTTAACCAACAGGTGTAGACCTCACAGTGAAATGCTGACTGACCAGCCCTTAACCAACAGGTGTAGACCTCACAGTGAAATGCTAACTGACCAGGCCTTAACCAACAGGTGTAGACCTCACAGTGAAATGCTGACCAGTCCTTAACCAACAGGTGTAGACCTCACAGTGAAATGCTGACTGACCAGCCCTTAACCAACAGGTGTAGACCTCACAGTGAAATGCTGACTGACCAGCCCTTAACCAACAGGTGTAGACCTCACAGTGAAATGCTGACTGACCAGCCCTTAACCAACAGGTGTAGACCTCACAGTGAAATGCTACTGACCAGCCCTTAACCAACAGGTGTAGGTAGACCTCACAGTGAAATGCTGACTGACCAGCCCTTAACCAACAGGTGTAGACCTCACAGTGAAATGCTGACTGTCCAGCCCTTAACCAACAGGTGTAGACCTCACAGTGAAATGCTGACTGACCAGCCCTTAACCAACAGGTGTAGACCTCACAATGAAATGCAGACCGACCAGCCCTTAACCAACAGGTGTAGCCCTCACAGTGAAATGCTGACCGACCAGCCCTTAACCAACAGGTGTAGCCCTCACAGTGAAATGCAGACTGACCAGCCCTTAACCAACAGGTGTAGCCCTCACAGTGAAATGCTGACTGACCTCACAGTGAAATGCTGACTGACCAGCCCTTAACCAACAGGTGTAGCCCTCACAGTGAAATGCAGACTGACCAGCCCTTAACCAACAGGTGTAGACCTCACAGTGAAATGCTGACTGACCAGCCCTTAACCAACAGGTGTAGACCTCACAGTGAAATGCAGACTGACCAGCCCTTAACCAACAGGTGTAGACCTCAGTGAAATGCTTACTTACAGGCCCTTAAACCTCTAGTGACTCCCAAACACGCATGCGGGAGCGTAATCATCGCCTGAAACTAATTAGCAGAACGCAGCGATCCACATCAAGTAGGCTTTGTTGCGAAATAGAAAGCCAATTCTAGTTTTTAATTTTGGATTGGGGATGTTTAATGTCAGCCTGTAAGGAGAGTTTACAGTCTAACCAGACATCTAGGTATTTGTAGTTGTAGTCCACATATTCTAAGTCAGAACCGACCAGAGTAGTGATGCTAGTCGGGCGGGCGGGCAGCAATCGGTTGAATAGCATGCATTTAGTTTTTACTAGCATTTAAGAGCAGCTGGAGGCCACGGAATGAGTGTTATTTGGAGTTTTGTTAAGTGTCCAAAGAAGGGCCAGAAGTATACAGAATGGTGTCGTCTGCATAGAGGTGGATCAGAGAATCACCAGCAGCAAGAGCGACATCATTGATGTATACAGAGAAAAGAGTCGGCCCGAGAATTGAACCCTGTGGCACCCCCATAGAGACCGCCAGAGGTCCGGACAACAGGCCCTCCGATTTGACACACTGAACTCTGTCTTGAGAAGTAGTTGGTAAACCAGGCGAGGCAATCATTTGAGAAACCAAGGCTGTTGAGTCTGCCGATAAGAATACGGTGATTGACAGAGTCGAAAGCCTTGGCCAGGTCGATGAAGACGGCTGCACAGTACTGTCTTTTATCGATGGCGGTTATGATATCGTTTAGTACCTTGAGCGGGGGTCTCTTGATGAAGCTTTACGTCTTTCTCAGTCACCGTTTTGAGTCAATATCCTGGATGGGCGGGAGCACGGTCCCAGTGATGTACTGGGGGCCTCGTCACCACCCTGGATCCAGTTGCAGCGGGGTGATGTCCAGGGACCCAGGGCTCTGAGCTCGGTGTCAACCTCGGAGGGAACAGTAGTGTTGAATGCTTTGAATGCTTAGTTGTTGGGGAATAATCAGAATTGGTTGGTAACATAGGTAAGATGTTTTATATTCATCATATGTTTGTAAGTTACTTCTCATCAGAATGTGTTTGTATAATACTGTGGCGGGGTTGCAGCATCTGTTCTATGTCAGGACTAAGTTGCTTGGGCCGCAGAGAGGGGAGAGGTCAAGGTGTCATCATGTGTAAACATATCTTTTGCTCCACTGTGTCTGTGTGCCAGTCACTCCCTACTTTTCCCATCGGGGAGAGGAGGATGGCAGTGTCTGGAATCATTCTATGCTCCCCGTGAGCTTGTCCAGGATTGGTTGTATTTAGAATTGGTTGTATCTAAATGACAATTTGATATATGCCTGTTGATATGGAGGATTGGTTTATGGTTTTGGGGTTTGAGTATGGAGACAAACCTGAACGATTTATTATGTCTATGCTGTCTGACTAAGTGTGTTCTTTTGCAATTAAAGGATCTCAGTTGCAATGTAGTGGGGGCTCTCAGAGAATTCATTGATAGACACTGAATTGATCTGAGAGTCACAGGGTTATGATAGAGCTCATATAATTAAAGATGGACTTTGATAACTAACTCTGACTTGTGTTGGGGTTTGCTCCCATGATTTGGTAAATAGAGGACATTTCCACGGCATAGTCCATGAACGTCACGAAGCTGTTCCTCTTGTCCAGATGTGTTTTTCGGCCGTGTGACTTGGGGAAGGAAATGGTTTTATTTTGGCTTCTCCTCAGCTCTCTCTTTGAGAGTAGGTTTGAGGGGGTCGATATGTGATTGGATGGTTCGAACACGGACATGTTTGCTACGTCCTGTTGATCTTATCAGATATACTGTAAGTATGGCTAAAGACACACCTTTATTCCTCTCCTCTCCTCTCTCTCTCAGCTTCTATGCAGCAGAGATTGCCATAGGTCTGTTCTTCCTTCATCTGAAAGGAATCATTTACAGGTGAGTCTTTCGTCACAACATCATCTCAGACAGAGATACTCATCACAACATCATCTCAGACAGAGATACTCATCACAACATCATCTCAGACAGAGATACTCATCACAACATCATCTCAGACAGAGATATTCATCACAACATCATCTCAGACAGAGATACTCATCACAACATCATCTCAGACAGAGATATTCATCACAACATCATCTCAGACAGAGATACTCATCACACCAGCTTCTCAGTCAAAGATATTTATCAGTCTTGGCAGGAACTAATGGGATCGCTATTGTCTGGTTGTAATTTGGATATTTTTGTACCCCGTGAACAGTACTGTACCCTTCTGTCTGAGAGTCTAGTCTGTCTCTGTGTCGTCTCCTGTAGAGATCGTACCCTTCTGTCTGAGAGTCTAGTCTGTCTCTGTGTCGTCTCCTGTAGAGATCGTACCCTTCTGTCTGAGAGTCTAGTCTGTCTCTGTGTCGTCTCCTGTAGACATCGTACCCTTCTGTCTGAGAGTCTGGTCTGTCTCTGTGTCACATTAAGATAGTCTGTCTCTGTGTCGTCTCCTGTAGAGATCTGAAGCTGGACAACGTGATGCTGAAGGACACATTAAGATAGTCTGTCTCTGTGTGTCTTGTCTCCTGTAGAGATCTTCTGTCTGAGAGTCTAGTCTGTCTCTGTGTCACATTAAGATAGTCTGTCTCTGTGTCGTCTCCTGTAGAGATCGTACCCTTCTGTCTGAGAGTCTAGTCTGTCTCTGTGTCGTCTCCTGTAGAGATCGTACCCTTCTGTCTGAGAGTCTAGTCTGTCTCTGTGTCGTCTCCTGTAGAGATCGTACCCTTCTATCTGAGAGTCTAGTCTGTCTCTGTGTCGTCTCCTGTAGAGATCGTACCCTTCTGTCTGAGAGTCTAGTCTGTCTCTGTGTCGTCTCCTGTAGACATCGTACCCTTCTGTCTGAGAGTCTGGTCTGTCTCTGTGTCACATTAAGATAGTCTGTCTCTGTGTCGTCTCCTGTAGAGATCTGAAGCTGGACAACGTGATGCTGAAGGACACATTAAGATAGTCTGTCTCTGTGTGTCTTGTCTCCTGTAGAGATCTTCTGTCTGAGAGTCTAGTCTGTCTCTGTGTCACATTAAGATAGTCTGTCTCTGTGTCGTCTCCTGTAGAGATCGTACCCTTCTGTCTGAGAGTCTAGTCTGTCTCTGTGTCGTCTCCTGTAGAGATCGTACCCTTCTGTCTGAGAGTCTAGTCTGTCTCTGTGTCGTCTCCTGTAGAGATCGTACCCTTCTATCTGAGAGTCTAGTCTGTCTCTGTGTCTCGTCTCCTGTAGAGATCTGAAGCTGGACAACGTGATGCTGAAGGACACATTAAGATAGTCTGTCTCTGTGTGTCTTGTCTCCTGTAGAGATCTGAAGCTGGACAACGTGATGCTGAGGGACACATTAAGATAGTCTGTCTGTGTGTCTTGTCTCCTCTAGGGATCGTACCCTTCTGTCTGAGAGTCTAGTCTGTCTCTGTGTCACATTAAGATAGTCTGTCTCTGTGTCTCGTCTCCTGTAGAGATCTGAAGCTGGACAACGTGATGCTGGATGCTGAGGGACACATTAAGATCGCTGACTTTGGGATGTGCAAAGAGAACATGTTAGACGGTGTCACCACCAAGACCTTCTGTGGGACCCCAGACTACATCGCTCCTGAGGTGTGTGTGTGTGTGTGCTTGTGAATAATTAAGTTGATTATGTATCACATGTTAGTTTGACAGGAGAGACAGATGGTTCAGTTCCTAGTGTTAACACCTACTGTGTGAGAGAGACAACACACACACACACAAAACACTCATACACACTCGTAGTGCTGTAGACAGTGTGTTATGGTCAGCGCAGGTTCACCTATCATGCTGTCTAGACCAGGTTCTACTCTATTATACTCTATTATATTCTACTCTACTCTATTATACTCTATTATATTCTTCTCTACTCTATTATACTCTATTCTCTGTTATATTCTACTCTACTCTATTATATTCTACTCTACTCTGTTATACTCTATACTCTATTATATTCTACTCTACTCTGTTATACTCTATTATATTCTACTCTACTCTGTTATACTCTATTATATTCTACTCTACTCTGTTATACTCTATACTCTATTATATTCTACTCTACTCTGTTATACTCTATTCTCTGTTATATTCTACTCTACTCTATTATATTCTACTCTACTCTGTTATACTCTATACTCTATTATATTCTACTCTACTCAATTGTACTCTATTAAATTCTACTCTACTCTGTTATACTCTATTATATTATATTCTACTCTGTTATACTCTATACTCTATTATATTCTACTCTACTCTGTTATACTCTATACTCTATTATATTCTACTCTACTCAATTGTACTCTGTTAAATTCTGCTCTACTCTGTTACTCTATTATATTCTACTCTACTCTATTTACTCTATTGTATTCTACTCTATTATACTATATTCTACATTATATTCTTCTCTACTCTATTATACTCTATTCTCTGTTATATTCTACTCTACTCAATTGTACTCTGTTAAATTCTGCTCTACTCTGTTACTCTATTATATTCTACTCTACTCTATTTACTCTATTGTATTCTACTCTATTATACTATATTCTACATTATATTCTTCTCTACTCTATTATACTCTATTCTCTGTTATATTCTACTCTACTCTATTATACTCTATACTCTATTATATTCTACTCTACTCTATTACACTCTATTATATTCTACTCTGTTATACTCTATTCTCCATTATATTCTACTCTGCTCTATTCTCTCTTATATTCTACTCTACTCTGTTATACTCTATTCTCCATTATATTCTACTCTGCTCTATTCTCCATTATATTCTACTCTACTCTATTATACTCTATTGTATTCTACTTTACTCTATTATACTCTATTCTCTATTATATTCTAATCTACTCTATTATACTCTATTCTCTATTATATTATACTCTATTGTTCTCTATTACAATCTACTCTACTCTGTTATACTCTATTATATTCTACTCTACTCTGTTATACTCTATTATATTCTACTCTACTCTGTTATACTCTATTATATTCTACTCTATTATACTCTATTCTCTATTATATTCTACTCTATTGTTCTCTATTACAATCTACTCTACTCTGTTATACTCTATTATATTCTAATCTACTCTGTTATACTCTATTATATTCTACTCTACTCTGTTATACTCTATTATATTCTACTCTACTCTGTTATACTCTATTACATTCTACTCTACTCTGTTATACTCTATTATATTCTACTCTATTATACTCTATTCTCTATTATGTTCTACTCTACTCTATTATACTCTATTCTCCATTATATTCTACTCTACTCTGTTATACTCTATTATATTCTACTCTATTATACTCCATTCTCTATTATATTCTACTCTATTGTTCTCTATTACAATCTACTCTACTCTGTTATACTCTATTATATTCTACTCTACTCTGTTATACTCTATTATATTCTACTCTACTCTGTTATACTCTATTACATTCTACTCTACTCTGTTATACTCTATTATATTCTACTCTATTATACTCTATTCTCCAGTATGTTCTACTCTACTCTATTATACTCTATTCTCTATTATATTCTACTCTACTCTATTATACTCTACACTCTATTATATTCTACTCTATTATTCTCTGTACTCTATTATATTCTACTCTACTCTATTATACTCTATTCTCTATTATATTCTACTCTACTCTATTATACTCTATTCTCTATTATATTCTACTCTACTCTATTATACTCTGTACTCTATTATATTATACTTTACTCTATTGTACTCTATGCTCTATTATACTCTACTCTATTATACTTTATTCTATTATATGCTATTATTTTCTTCTATTATACTCTATACTGTACTCTATTATACTCTATATTCTACTCTATATTCTACTCTACTCTGTTCCATTCTACTCTATCCTTCTCTATTCTACTTTATATTATATTCTCCTCTATTCCACTCTGCTCTATTCTACTCTAATCGATTCTACTCTACTCTATTCTACTCTACTCTATTCTACTCTAATCTATTCTACTCTACTCTATTCTACTCTACTCTATTCTACTCTAATCTATTCTACTCTACTCTATTCTACTCTACTCTATTCTACTCTACTCTGTTCTACTCTACTCTATTCTACTCTACTCTATTCTACTCTACTCTATTCTACTCTAATCTGTTCTACTCTACTCTATTCTACTCTACTCTATTCTACTCTACTCTATTCTACTATTTTTTACTCTATTCTTCTCTACTCTATTCTACTCTACTCTATTCTGTTCTCTTCTATTCTTTTATATTCTACTCTATTCTACTAAATTGTATTCTATCGTGCTCTCTTCTCCTCTCCTCTCCTCTCCTCTCCTCTCCTCTCCTCTCCTCTCCTCCAGATCATTGCGTACCAGCCCTATGGGAAGTCAGTGGACTGGTGGGCCTTTGGAGTTCTGCTGTATGAGATGCTGGCTGGACAGGTAGGTGTGTGTGTGTGTGTGTGCACATATGTTAACATTTACTGTGGATATTAACCAATCCCCTTCTCCCTCTGTCCTGTCCTCTCCTCCTCCCTCTTTCCTGTCCTCCCCTCCTCCCTCTGTCCTCCTCTCCTCCCTCTGTCCTGTCCTCCCCTCCTTCCTCTGTCCTGTCCTCCCCTCCTCCCTCTGTCCTGTCCTCCCCTCTGTCCTGTCCTCCCATCTGTCCTGTCCTCCCCCTCCCCTCTGTCCTCCCCTCCCCTCTGTCCTCCCCTCCTCCCGCTGTCCTAGCCTCCCTTCGACGGTGAGGACGAGGATGAGTTGTTCCAGTCCATCATGGAACATCACGTCTCCTACCCCAAGTCTATGTCCAAGGAGGCTGTCGCCATCTGCAAAGGGGTGAGGGGGAAAAGAGGGTAGCAGGGTAGCCTAGTGGTGAGGGGGAAACAGGGTAGCAGGGTAGCCTAGTGGTGAGGGGGAAACAGGGTAGCCTAGTGGTGAGGGTGAAAACAGCGTAGCAGGGTAGCCTAGTGGTGAGGGTGAAAACAGGGTAGCAGGGTAGCCTAGTGGTGAGGGTGAAAACAGGATAGCAGGGTAGCCTAGTGGTGAGGGGGAAAACAGGGTAGCCTAGTGGGGAGGGGGAAAACAAGGTAGCAGGGTAGCCTAGTGGGGAGGGGGAAAACAGGGTAGCCTAGTGGTGAGAGGGAAACAGGGTAGCAGGGTAGCCTAGTGGTGAGGGTGAAAACAGGGTAGCCTAGTGGTGAGGGTGAAAACAGGGTAGCCTAGTGGTGAGGGGGGAAACAGGGTAGCCTAGTGGTGAGGGGGGAAACAGGGTAGCCTAGTGGTGAGGGTGAAAACAGGGTAGCCTAGTGGTGAGGGTGAAAACAGGGTAGCCTAGTGGTGAGGGGGGAAACAGGGTAGCCTAGTGGTGAGGGTGAAAACAGGGTAGCCTAGTGGTGAGGGGGAAACATGGTAGCAGGGTAGCCTAGTGGTTAGGGGGAAAACAGGGTAGCAGGGTAGCCTAGTGGTGAGGGTGAAAACAGGGTAGCCTAGTGGTGAGGGGGAAAACAGGGTAGCAGGGTAGTCTAGTGGTGAGGGTGAAAACAGGGTAGCCTAGTGGTGAGGGTGAAAACAGGGTAGAAGGGTAGCCTAGTGGTGAGGGGGAAAACAGGGTAGCAGGGTAGCCTAGTGGTGAGGGTGAAAACAGGGTAGCAGGGTAGCCTAGTGGTGAGGGGGAAAACAGGGTAGCAGGGTAGCCTAGTGGTGAGGGGGGAAAACAGGGTCGCCTAGTGGTGAGGGTGAAAACAGGGTAGCAGGGTAGCCTAGTGGTGAGGGTGAAAACAGGGTAGCAGGGTAGCCTAGTGGTGAGGGTGAAAACAGGGTAGCAGGGTAGCCTAGTGGTGAGGGTGAAAACAGGGTAGCAGGGTAGCCTAGTGGTGAGGGTGAAAACAGGGTAGCAGGGTAGCCTAGTGGTGAGGGGGAAAACAGGGTAGCAGGGTAGCCTAGTGGTGAGGGTGAAACCAGGGTAGCAGGGTAGCCTAGTGGTGAGGGGGGAAACAGGGTAGCCTAGTGG
>NW_022261983.1:18662768-18669222 GCF_002021735.2 Oncorhynchus kisutch
CTCTATGGAGCCTCTAACCCCCTCCCTGTCCCTATGGAGCCTCTAACCCCCTCCCTGTCCATATGGAGCCTCTAACCCCCTCCCTGTCCATATGGAGACTCTAACCCCCTCCCTGTCCATATGGAGACTCTAACCCCCTCCCGACTCTATGGAGCCTCTAACCCCCTCCCTGTCCCTATGGAGCCTCTAACCCCCTCCCTGTCTCTATGGAGCCTCTATCCCCCTCCATGTCTCTATGGAGCCTCTAACCCCCTCCCTGTCCATATGGAGACTCTAACCCCCTCCCTGTCCATATGGAGACTCTAACCCCCTCCCGACTCTATGGAGCCTCTAACCCCCTCCCTGTCCCTATGGAGCCTCTAACCCCCTCCCTGTCTCTATGGAGCCTCTATCCCCCTCCATGTCTCTATGGAGCCTCTAACCCCCTCCCTGTCCATATGGAGACTCTAACCCCCTCCCTGTCCTTATGGTGCCTCTAAACTCCCTCTGTCCCTATGGATCTCTAACCCCCTCCCGACTCTATGGAGCCTCTAACCTCTAACCCCCTCCCTGTCCCTACGGAGCCTCTAACCCCCTCCCTGTCCCTATGGAGCCTCTAACCCCCTCCCTGTCCATATGGAGACTCTAACCCCCTCCCTGTCCATATGGAGCCTCTAACCCCCTCCCTGTCCCTATGGAGCCTCTAACCCCCTCCCTGTCCCTATGGAGCCTCTAACCCCCTCCCTGTCCATATGGAGACTCTAACCCCCTCCCTGTCCATATGGAGACTCTAACCCCCTCCCTGTCCTTATGGTGCCTCTAAACTCCCTCTGTCCCTATGGAATCTCTAACCCCCTCCCGACTCTATGGAGCCTCTAACCTCTAACCCCCTCCCTGTCCCAATGGAGCCTCTAACCTCCTCCCTGTCTCTATGGAGCCTCTAACCCTCCCTCTCTCTATGGAGTCTCTAACCTCTAACCCCCTCCCTGTCCCTATGGAGCCTCTAACCTCTAACCTCCTCCCTGTCCCTAGTTGATGACCAAGCACCCTGGGAAGCGTCTGGGCTGTGGTCCGGAGGGGGAGCGAGACATCAGAGACCACGGTTCTTCCGCTATATGGACTGGGACAAAGTGGAGAACAAGGAAGTACAACCGCCATTCAAACCCAAAGCTGTGAGTCTCTCTCTATGGAGCCTCTAACCCCCGTCTCTCTCTATGGAGCCTCTAACCCCCGTCTCTCTCTATGGAGCCTCTAAACACCCCCCCCCCTGTCTCTCTCTATGGAGCCTCTAACCCCCCCCTGTCTCTCTCTGTCCTTTCAGCTGGTTCTCCTTTTGTCAACGTTGATAATGATGATATTGATGGTGATGCTGATGATGGTGGTGAGGATGATGGTGATGATGATGGTGGTGATGGTGATGATGATGATGGTGGTGATGGTGGTGGTGGTGATGATGTTGGTGATGATGTTGGTGATGATGATGGTGGTGATGGTGATGATGGTGGTGGTGATGATGGTGATGGTGATGATGATGGTGGTGATGATGCTGGTGGTGGTGGTGGTGATGATGATGGTGATGATTGTGGTGATGAGGGTGATGGTGGTGATGGTGATGGTGATGGTGATGATGATGATGGTGGGTGGTGATGGTGGTGATGATGGTGATAGTTATGGTGATGATGGTGATGGTGATGGTGATGATGATGATGTTCATGATGATGATGGTGGTGATGGTGGTGGTGATGGTAGTGGTGATGATGATGGTGACGATGGTGATGGTGATGGTGGTGATGGTGGTGGTGGTGATGATGATGGTGGTGATGGTGATGATGATGATGGTGGTGATGGTGGTGGTGGTGATGATGTTGGTGATGATGTTGGTGATGATGATGGTGGTGATGGTGATGATGGTGGTGGTGATGATGGTGATGGTGATGATGATGGTGGTGATGATGATGGTGGTGGTGGTGGTGATGATGATGATTGTAAATGATGGTGATGATGGTGGTGGTGATGGTGGTGATGGTGATGATGATGATGATGGTGGTGATGGTGGTGATGATGGTGATGATGGTGATGGTGATGATGATGATGTTCATGGTGGTGATGGTGGTGAGGATGGTGATGATGATGATGATGTTCGTGATGATGATGGTGATGGTTTTTGAGTGAAAGGAGAACTGCAGTTTACTGGTGTGACCAGCGTGTGTATCAGTTCCACCTTGTTGTTGTTGTTGTTTACTGGTGTGACCAGCGTGTGTATCAGTTCCACCTTGTTGTTGTTGTTGTTGTTGTTTACTGGTGTGACTAGCGTGTGTATCAGTTCCACCTTGTTGTTGTTGTTGTTTACTGGTGTCACCAGCGTGTGTATCAGTTCCACCTTGTTGTTGTTGTTGTTGTTGTTTACTGGTGTAACCAGCGTGTGTATCAGTTCCACCTTGTTGTTGTTTACTGGTGTGACCAGCGTGTGTATCAGTTCCACCTTGTTGTTTTTGTTGTTTACTGGTGTGACCAGCGTGTGTATCAGTTCCACCTTGTTGTTGTTGTTGTTGTTGTTTACTGGTGTGACTAGCGTGTGTATCAGTTCCACCTTGTTGTTGTTGTTGTTGTTGTTGTTTACTGGTGTGACCAGCGTGTGTATCAGTTCCACCTTGTTGTTGTTGTTGTTGTTTACTGGTGTAACCAGCGTGTGTATCAGTTCCACCTTGTTGTTGTTTACTGGTGTGACCAGCGTGTGTATCAGCTCCACCTTGTTGTTGTTTAATGGTGTGACCAGCGTGTGTATCAGTTCCACCTTGTTGTTGTTTACTGGTGTGACCAGCGTGTGTATCAGCTCCACCTTGTTGTTGTTGTTGTTTACTGGTGTGACCAGCGTGTGTATCAGTTCCACCTTGTTGTTGTTGTTGTTTACTGGTGTGACCAGCGTGTGTATCAGTTCCACCTTGTTGTTGTTTACTGGTGTGACCAGCGTGTGTATCAGTTCCACCCTGTTGTTGTTTACTGGTGTGACCAGCGTGTGTATCAGTTCCACCTTGTTGTTGTTGTTGTTGTTGTTTACTGGTGTGACCAGCGTGTGTATCAGCTCCACCTTGTTTTTCCATCAAAAGGTTGGAAGGCAGGATCTGTCAGAACAGAGCCCTAATGAGTACAGACCTTCCTCCATCCCTGTCTTCCTCTCTCTCTCGCTCTCTCTCTCTCTCTCTCTCTCTCTCTCTCTCTCTCTCTCTCTCTCTCTCTCTCTCTCTCCCACTGTCTCTCTCTCTCTCTCTCTCCCACTGTCTCTCCCTTTCTCTCTTTTCTATCTATCTCTTTCTCTCTCTCTCCTCATCTTTATCTCCTTCTCCCTTTCCCTCTGTCTCTCCCTCTGTTGTAGCTGTCAGAGACGTCAGACCTCCTGTTGTTTAGTTGTGCTACCTGCTGAGAGAGAGAATAGATCGACAAAGAGAGGGAGAAGAGAGCGAGAGAGAGTTCACCTTTATTTTTTTAACTTAGGAGTCCTATTGAGACCCAGGTATCTTTTACTAAAAGAAGCATCTTACAATTACGTAACAAATTACACAGCAGGAACAAAACTACACCCAGGAAATACAGCAGGAACATAATGACACTTAGGAAATACAGCAGGAACATAATGACACTTAGGAAATACAGCAGGAACATAATGACACTTAGGAAATACAGCAGGAACAAAACGACACTTAGGAAATACAGCAGGAACATAATGACACTTAGGAAATACAGCAGGAACATAATGACACTTAGGAAATACAGCAGGAACATAACTACACTTAGGAAATACAGCAGGAACATAATGACACCCAGGAAATACAGCAGGAACAAAACGACACTTAGGAAATACAGCAGGAACAAAATGACACTTAGGAAATACAGCAGGAACATAATGACACTTAGGAAATACAGCAGGAATATAACTACACTTAGGAAATACAGCAGGAACATAACTACACTTAGGAAATACAGCAGGAACAAAATGACACTTAGGAAATACAGCAGGAACATAATGACACTTAGGAAATACAGCAGGAATATAACTACACTTAGGAAATACAGCAGGAACATAACTACACTTAGGAAATACAGCAGGAACATAACGACACTTAGGAAATACAGCAGGAACATAATGACACTTAGGAAATACAGCAGGAACATAATGACACTTAGGAAATACAGCAGGAAACATAATGACACTTAGGAAATACAGCAGGAACATAATGACACTTAGGAAATACAGCAGGAACAAAACTACACTTAGGAAAAGCGGCAGGAACAAAACTACACTTAGGAAATACAGCAGGAACATAATGACACTTAGGAAATACAGCAGGAACATAATGACACTTAGGAAATACAGCAAGAACAAAATGACACTTAGGAAATACAGCAGGAACATAATGACACTTAGGAAATACAGCAGGAACAAAACGACACTTAGGAAATACAGCAGGAACAAAATGACACTTAGGAACTACAGCAGGAAACAAAACTACACTTAGGAAATACAGCAGGAACATAATGACACTTAGGAAATACAGCAGGAACATAATGACACTTAGGAAATACAGCAGAACAAAATGACACTTAGGAAATACAGCAGGAACATAATGACACTTAGGAAATACAGCAGGAACAAAATGAAGCTTAGGAAATACAGCAGGAACATAATGACACTTAGGAACTACAGCAGGAACAAAACGACACTTTGGAAATACAGCAGGAACATAATGACACTTAGGAAATACAGCAGGAACATAATGACACTTAGGAAATACAGCAGGAACATAATGACACTTAGGAAATACAGCAGGAACATAATGACACTTAGGAAATACAGCAGGAACAAAACGACACTTAGGAAATACAGCAGGAACAAAATGACACTTAGGAAATACAGCAGGAACATAATGACACTTAGGAAATACAGCAGGAACAAAATGACACTTAGGAAATACAGCAGAAACATAATGACACTTAGGAAATACAGCAGGAACAAAATGACACTTAGGAAATACAGCAGGAACATAATGACACTTAGGAAATACAACAGGAACAAAACTACACTTAGGAAATACAGCAGGAACATAATGACACTTAGGAAATACAGCAGGAACAAAACGACACTTAGGAAATACAGCAGGAACAAAATGACACTTAGGAAAATACAGCAGGAACATAATGACACTTAGGAAATACAGCAGGAACATAGTGACACTTAGGAACTACAGCAGGAACAAAATGACACTTAGGAAATACAGCAGGAACATAATGACACTTAGGAAATACAGCAGGAACAAAATGACACTTAGAAATACAGCAGGAACATAAATGACACTTAGGAACTACAGCAGGAACAAAACAACACTTTGGAAATACAGCAGGAACAAAATGACACTTAGGAAATACAGCAGGAACATAATGACACTTAGGAAATACAGCAGGAACATAATGACACTTAGGAAATACAGCAGGAACAAACGACACTTATGAAATACAGCAGGAAACAAAATGACACTTAGAAATACAGCAGGAACAAAACGACACTTAGGAAATACAGCAGGAACATAATACACTTAGGAAATACAGCAGGAACAAATGACACTTAGGAAATACAGCAGGAACATAATGACACTTAGGAAATACAGCAGGAACAAATGACACTTAGGAAATACAGCAGGAACAAAACTACACTTAGGAAATACAGCAGGAACAAAACTACACTTAGGAAATACAGCAGGAACATAATGACACTTAGGAAATACAGCAGGAACATAATGACACTTAGGAAATACAGCAGGAACATAATGACGCTTAGGAAATACAGCAGGAACAAAATGACACTTAGGAAATACAGCAGGAACATAATGACACTTAGGAAATACAGCAGGAACATAATGACACTTAGGAAATACAGCAGGAACATAATGACACTTAGGAAATACAGCAGGAACATAATGACACTTAGGAAATACAGCAGGAACATAATGACACTTAGGAAATACAGCAGGAACAAAATGACACTTAGGAAATACAGCAGGAACATAATGACACTAGGAAATACAGCAGGAACAAAATGACACTTAGGAAATACAGCAGGAACAAAACGACACTTAGGAAATACAGCAGGAATATAATGACACTTAGGAAATACAGCAGGAACATAATGACACTTAGGAAATACAGCAGGAACAAAATGACACTTAGGAAATACAGCAGGAACATAATGACACTTAGGAACTACAGCAGGAACAAAACGACACTTAGGAAATACAGCAGGAACATAATGACACTTAGGAATACAGCAGGAACATAATGACACTTAGGAAATACAGCAGGAACAAAATGACACTTAGGAAATACAGCAGGAACAATAACTACACTAGGAACTAAGAAGGAACATAATGACACTTAGGAAATACAGCAGGAATGCGTTGTTCCGTGGTTCAGAAGATGTTTCAGA
>NW_022261983.1:18671822-18684322 GCF_002021735.2 Oncorhynchus kisutch
CCATCCACCTCTCCTTACCTCCATCCATCCACCTCTCCTTACCTCCATCCATCCACCTCTCCTTACCTCCATCCATCCTTCTCTCCTTACCTCCATCCATCCACCTCTCCTTACCTCCATCCATCCACCTCTCCTTACCCCCATCCATCCACCTCTCCTTACCTCCATCCATCCATCCATCTCTCTTTACCTCCATCCATCCATCCACCTCTCCTTACCTCCATCCATCCACCTCTCCTTACCTCCATCCATCCACCTCTCCTTACCTCCATCCATCCATCCACCTCTCCGTTTCTCCATCCATCCACCTCTCCTTACCTCCATCCATCCACCTCTCCGTACCTCCATCCATCCACCTCTCCTTACCTCCATCTATCCATCCACCTCTCCTAACCTCCATCCATCCACCTCTCCTTACCTCAATCCATCCCTCTCTCCTTACCTCCATCCATCCATCCACCTCTCCTTACCTCCCTCCATCCACCTCTCCTTACCTCCATCCATCCATCCACCTCTCCTTACCTCCATCCATCCATCCACCTCTCCATACCTCCATCCATCCACCTCTCCTTACCTCCATCCATCCATCCACCTCTCCTTACCTCCATCCATCCACCTCTCCTTACCCTCCATCCATCCATCAAATCAAATCAAATCAAATTTATTTATATAGCCCTTCGTACATCAGCTGATATCTCAAAGTGCTGTACAGAAACCCAGCCTAAAACCCCAAACAGCAAGCAATGCAGGTGTAGAAGCACGGTGGCTAGGAAAAACTCCCTAGAAAGGCCAATACCTAGGAAGAAACCTAGAGAGGAACCAGGCTATGTGGGGTGGCCAGTCCTCTTCTGGCTGTGCCGGGTGGAGATTATAACAGAACATGGCCAAGATGTTCAAATGTTCATAAATGACCAGCATGGTCGAATAATAATAAGGCAGAACAGTTGAAACTGGAGCAGCAGCACAGTCAGGTGGAAGTTGAAACTGGAGCAGCAGCATGGCCAGGTGGACTGGGGACAGCAAGGAGTCATCATGTCAGGTAGTCCTGGGGCATGGTCCTAGGGCTCAGGTCAGTTGAAACTGGAACAGCAGCATGGCCAGGTGGACTGGGGACAGCAAGGAGTCATCATGTCAGGTAGTCCTGGGGCATGGTCCTAGGGCTCAGGTCCTCCAAGAGAGAGAAAGAAAGAGAGAGAATTAGAGAACGCACACTTAGATTCACACAGGACACCGAATAGGACAGGAGAAGTACTCCAGATATAACAAACTGACCCCAGCCCCCCGACACATAAACTACTGCAGCATAAATACTGGAGGCTGAGACAGGAGGGGTCAGGAGACACTGTGGCCCCATCCGAGGACACCCCCGGACAGGGCCAAACAGGAAGGATATAACCCCACCCACTTTGCCAAAGCACAGCCCCCACACCACTAGAGGGATATCTTCAACCACCAACTTACCATCCTGAGACAAGGCTGAGTATAGCCCACAAAGATCTCCGCCACGGCACAACCCAAGGGGGGGGGCGCCAACCCAGACAGGATGACCACAACAGTGAATCAACCCACTCAGGTGACGCACCCCCTCCAGGGACGGCATGAGAGAGCCCCAGCAAGCCAGTGACTCAGCCCCTGTAATAGGGTTAGAGGCAGAGAATCCCAGTGGAAAGAGGGGAACCGGCCAGGCAGAGACAGCAAGGGCGGTTCGTTGCTCCAGAGCCTTTCCGTTCACCTTCCCACTCCTGGGCCAGACTACACTCAATCATATGACCCACTGAAGAGATGAGTCTTCAGTAAAGACTTAAAGGTTGAGACCGAGTTTGCGTCTCTCACATGGGTAGGCAGACCGTTCCATAAAAATGGAGCTCTATAGGAGAAAGCCCTGCCTCCAGCTGTTTGCTTAGAAATTCTAGGGACAGAACCAGAATCCATCCACCTCTCCTTACCTCTATCCATCCATCCACCTCTCCTTACCTCCATCCACCTCTCCTACCTCCATCCATCCACCTCTCCTTACCTCCGTCCATCCACCTCTCCTTACCTCCATCCATCCACCTCTCCTTACCTCCATCCATCCATCCACCTCTCCTTACATCCTTACCTCCATCCACCATCCACCTCTCCTTACCTCCATCCATCCATCCACCTCTCCTTACCTCCATCCATCCACCTCTCCTTACCTCCATCCATCCACCTCTCCTTACCCCATCCATCCACCTCTCCTTACCTCCATCCATCCACCTCTCCTTACCTCCATCCATCCACCTCTCCATACCTCCATCCATCCACCTCTCCTTATCTCCATCCATCCATCCACCTCTCCTTACCTCCATCCATCCACCTCTCCTTACCTCCATCCATCCATCTCTCCTTACCTCCATCCACCTCTCCGTACCTCCATACATCCATCCACCTCTCCTTACCTCCTTCCATCCTTCTCTTCCTCTCATGGGTTCTGTCTCCTTTTTCTATTGGTTGATTGTCTGTTCTTGGATGCGTCTCAACTCGGCCCTCTCCACTCCTCTCCTCTCCTCCTCTCCCACCCCTCTCCTCCTCCTCTCCCACCGGTCTCCCCTCCTCTCCTCTCCCACCCCTCTCCTCTCCCCTTCTCTCCAACCCCTCTCCTCTCCTCTCCTCTCCTCTCCTCTCCTCTCCTCTCCTCTCCTCTCCTCTCCTCTCCTCTCCTCTCCTCTCCTCTCCTCTCCTCTCCTCTCCTCTCCTCTCCTCTCCTCTCCTCTCCTCTCCTCTCCTCTCCTCTCCTCTCCTCTCTTCTCTTCTCCTCTCCCCTCCCCTCCCTCCTCTCCCCTCCCCTCCTCTCCCCTCCTCTCCTCTCCTCTCCCCCTCCTCTCTCCTCTCCTCTCCCCCTCTCCTCCCCCCCCCCCCCCCCACAGTGCGGGCGCGAGGCAGAGAACTTTGATCGTTTCTTCACCCGCCACCCCCCAGTCCTGACCCCCCCAGACCAGGAGGTCATCATGAACCTGGACCAGGAAGAGTTCCAGGGGTTCTCCTTCGTTAACCCAGAGTACCCCTCTGTTACTGAGGAGGAGGCTGCAGAGAGCTAGGACACACACACTCCTTAACCATCACACACACACACTCCTTAACCAACACACACACACACACACTCCTTAACCAACACACACACACACACTCCTTAACCAACACACACACACACTCCTTAATCAACACACACACACACACTCCTTAACCAACACACACACACTCCTTAACCAACACACACACACACACACACTCCTTAACCAACACACACACACACTCCTTAATCAACACACACACACACACTCCTTAACCAACACACACACACTCCTTAACCAACACACACACACACACTCCTTAACCAACACACACACACACTCCTTAACCAACACACACACTCCTTAACCAACACACACACACACACTCCTTAACCAACACACACACACACTCCTTAACCAACACACACACACACACTCCTTAACCAACACACACACTCCTTAACCAACATACATACACACACACACACACTCCTTAACTAACACACACACACACAGACACTCCTTAACCAACACACACGCGCACACACACACACACACCTTAAAGAACCCACACAAAAACATTCATACACACATTCATACAGATGTAGGGTCTTAATTTGATCACCCTGTGGCAGGGTTGCTAGACAGCACCGGAATATCCCTCTGTTACTGAGGAAGAGGAGGAGGACAGTCATACACATACACTTTACACATACACACACACACACACACACGTTGATACTCTCACTTCCTACCACTCTCTCCCCTCTCTCTCACACTCATGGTACAACATGAAACCAGCATCTATATAATGCACATTGACTCTGTGTGTGTGTGTCAGAGGAAGCTGGCGTGAGGAGTTTATCTAGTTTAATTTGATGTGTTTTAGAATCATTTGATTTAGTTTAAATCTGATCTGATGTGTTTTAGGAATCATTTGATTTGGTTTAAATCTGATCTGATGTGTTTTAGAATCATTCCCATGTTCTCTAGCCTATATTCCAGACCTTGGTCAAATCTAGTCGTTACAACATTTCCAGTAACTTTCTGGGAGAAAAAAACCCTTTGGAATTCTGGGAAAGTCTGCAACCCTAGTCAATTCTTCTTATGCATGAGATTATAATCCTTTAAAGTGAGACTGCATTTATAGGTAGCCAGATTCCAATAGGGGTGGTAGTTACCATAGGTACGGTAGTTAGTTATTATTCCCATTTTGGCAGTTAACTTGCGGTAGATAGCTGTAGTTAGCTAGCGGTAGATAGCTGTAGTTAGCTAGCGGTAGATAGCTGTAGTTAGCTAGCGGTAGATAGCTGTAGTTAGCTAGCGGTAGATAGCTGTAGTTAGCTAGCGGTAGATAGCTGTAGTTAGCTAGCGGTAGGTAGATAGCTGTAGTTAGCGGTAGTTAGCTAGCGGTAGTTAGCTGTAGTTAGCTGGCGGTAGTTAGCTGGCGGTAGTTAGCTGGCGGTAGTTAGCTGTAGTTAGCTAGCGGTAGTTAGCTAGCGGTAGTTAGCTGTAGTTAGCTGGTGGTAGTTAGCTGGCGGTAGTTAGCTGGCGGTAGTTAGCTGGCGCTAGTTAGCTGTAGTTAACTAGCGGTAGTTTGCTGTAGTTAGCTAGCGGTAGTTAGCAGTAGTTAGCTAGCGGTAGTTAACTGTAGTTTGCTTGCTGTAGTTCGCTAGCGGTAGTTAGCTGTAGTTAGCTACCGGTAGTTAGCTGTAGTTAGCTGGCGGTAGTTAGCTAGCGGTAGTTAGCGGTAGTTAGCTAGCAGTGGTTAGCTGTAGTTAGCTAGCGGTAGTTAGCTGTAGTTAGCTAGCATTTTTTTATAGCATGATATGCCGTTGTATGTTTACAGGGGGTTTATATTGTCACATACCCCGTCTTATAGCCACCGCTTGACTGTTCACAGGGGGGCGTTAGCTTATCTTGTGCCGTGAAGGTCCGCATCGCAAACCTTGTTACCATGGCACCAGTATCCTCCAGCCCAAAATATAATCCAAGGTTCCCAGAGAGAGAGAGACAGAGATAAAGATGGAGAGAGACAGACAGAGAGACACAGAGACACAGAGAGAGAAAGAGAGACAGAGAGAGAGACAGAGAGAGAGACAGAGAGAGAGAGAGAGAGAGAGAGACAGACAGATGGAGAGAGAGACCGAGACAGAGAGACACAGAGACACAGAGAGAGAGACAGAGAGAGAGAGAGAGAGAGAGAGACAAAGAGAGAGAGAGAGACAGACCGAGACAGACAGAGAGAGAGAGAGAGACCGAGACAGACAGAGAGAGAGAGAGAGACCGAGACAGACAGAGAGAGAGAGAGACTGAGACAGAGAGAGAGAGAGACAGAGAGACTAATCAAATCAATAATCTATAAGGGAAGTTATAGAGGGCTGGCAGATAATAACAGTGTTAATAACAGCATGCAGAAGCAGATCAACATGTTTCTAAACAGCCTATTAGGGCCCTTAAACCCTCATGTTGTTCAGGAGGTCAGTCAGGGGGTCTCCATTTACTGTTGAGAGTTAGATTAGTAGAATACGCCAAGGTGCTGTTTCTAAATGCTGTTGTGCATCAGCAGTTTGTTTCTCTCGTTCTGTCAGTCACTGACAGTCACTCAATTAGCCGTGTCAGCGAAAACATTTATAGATCGCTAGGTGAGTTAGTCGAGGAAGCTATCTAAACCTTGTGTTTAATCATCATGGGCAAATTACTGAATGGGCCCCTCCCTCAGATATCACATGCCCAGGGGCCCTGATCTCTAGGAACCCCATGGGTCTCTCCCTCAGATATCATATGCCCAGTGGCCCTGATCTCTAGGAACCCCATGGACCCCTCACTCAGATATCATATGCCCAGTGGCCCTGATCTCTAGGAACCCCATGGGCCCCTCCCTCAGATATCACATGCCCAGGGGCCCTGATCTCTAGGAACCCCATGGGTCTCTCACTCAGATATCATATGCCCAGGAGCCCTGATCTCTAGGAACCCCGTGTGTGTGTGTGCGTGCGTGTGTGTTAGAAAAAACCCTCATCCTCGTTCAGACATCTGACGGAGGAGCTTCCATCCGCGATCATTCACCTTGATCAGCTGTTACCATGGCAACCCTAAATGCCGCCGGCTGTGGGTTAGTCATGTTGGTGGTGGGTTGGTCACCTCTGGTTACAGTTGCGTTGGTTAACAACACCGCCGTGGTTACCCGTAGTTACCCATTGATGATTTCTAATTTGGCCTGTGCCGTATATATATTGTCCTGGTCATAGCAGGGTTGTCTGGGAGATACCTAGTCAGTTGTCATGGTTGTCATGGAGATAGAGTATGGAACCTCAGCTATGAGGTTAGACTTTCACATGGTGGACAGGAGGATACCTAGTCAGTTGTCATGGAGATACCTAGTCAGTTGTCATGGAGATACGGTATGGAACCTCAGCTATGAGGTTAGACTTTCACATGGAGGACAGGAGGATACCTAGTCAGTTGTCATGGAGATACGGTATGGAACCTCAGCTATGAGGCTAAACGTTCACATGGAGGACACCTAGTCAGTTGTCATGGAGATACCTAGTCAGTTGTCATGGAGATACGGTATGGAACCTCAGCTATGAGGTTAGACTTTCACATGGAGGACAGGAGGATACCTAGTCAGTTGTCATGGAGATACCTAGTCAGTTGTCATGGAGATACGGTATGGAACCTCAGCTATGAGGTTAGACTTTCACACGGAGGACAGGAGGATACCTAGTCGGTTGTCATGGAGATACCTAGTCAGTTGTCATGGAGGACACCTAGTCAGTTGTCATGGAGATACCTAGTCAGTTGTACAGCTGAATGCATTCAACTGAAATATGTCTTCCGCATTTAACCCAAACCCCTTCTGAATCAGCTTTAGCGTCTCAGGGGGAACTTTGGTCTGCTTTCCCTGAAGCTGGAGAGCCCGAGTGGGGTTTTACAGAGCTAGCCAGACAGAGCTAGCCAGACAGAGCTAGACAGACAGAGCTAGCCAGACAGACTACTAAATAGGGTTGCAACATTTCCGGGAAACTGGACAGTTATGGAGGACAGGAGGTTATAGAGGACAGGAGGTTATAGGGGACAGGAGGTTATAGAGGACAGGAGGTTATAGAGGACAGGAGGTTATAGAGGACAGGAGAGGACAGGAGGTTATAGAGGACAGGAGGTTATAGAGGACAGGAGGTTATAGAGGACAGGAGAGGACAGGAGAGGACAGGAGGTTATAGAGGACAGGAGGTTATAGAGGACAGGAGGTTATAGAGGACAGGAGAGGACAGGAGGTTATAGAGGACAGGAGGATATAGAGGACAGGAGGTTATAGAGGACAGGAGGTTATAGAGGACAGGAGGTTATAGGGACAGGAGGTTATAGAGGACAGGAGGTTATGGAGGACAGGAGGTTATAGAGGACAGGAGGTTATGGAGGACAGGAGGTTATAGAGGACAGGAGGTTATAGAGGACAGGAGGTTATAGAGGACAGGAGAGGACAGGAGGTTATAAAGGACAGGAGAGGACAGGAGGTTATAGAGGACAGGAGGATATAGAGGACAGGAGGTTATAGAGGACAGGAGGTTATAGAGGACAGGAGGTTAAAGAGGACAGGAGAGGACAGGAGGTTATAGAGGACAGGAGGTTATAGAGGACAGGAGGTTATGGAGGACAGGAGGTTATAGAGGACAGGAGGTTATGGAGGACAGGAGGTTATGGAGGACAGGAGGTTATAGGGGACAGGAGGTTATAGAGGACATGAGGTTATAGAGGACAGGAGGTTATAGAGGACAGGAGGTTATAGAGGACAGGAGGTTATAGAGGACAGGAGGTTATTGAGGACAGGAGAGGACAGGAGGTTATGGAGGACAGGAGGTTATAGGGGACAGGAGGTTATAGAGGACAGGAGGTTATAGAGGACAGGAGGTTATAGAGGACAGGAGAGACAGGAGGTTATGGAGGACAGGAGGTTATAGGGACAGGAGGTTATAGAGGACAGGAGGTTATAGAGGACAGGAGGTTATAGAGGACAGGAGGTTATAGGGACAGGAGAGGACAGGAGGTTATAGAGGACAGGAGGTTATAGAGGACAGGAGGTTATAGAGGACAGGAGAGGACAGGAGAGGACAGGAGGTTATAGAGGACAGGAGGTTATAGAGGACAGGAGGTTATAGAGGACAGGAGGTTATAGAGGACAGGAGAGGACAGGAGGTTATAAAGGACAGGAGAGGACAGGAGGTTATAGAGGACAGGAGGATATAGAGGACAGGAGGTTATAGAGGACAGGAGGTTATAGAGGACAGGAGGTTAAAGAGGACAGGAGAGGACAGGAGGTTATAGAGGACAGGAGGTTATAGAGGACAGGAGGTTATAGAGGACAGGAGGTTATAGAGGACAGGAGAGGACAGGAGGTTATAGAGGACAGGAGGTTATAGAGGACAGGAGGTTATAGAGGACAGGAGAGGACAGGAGGTTATAGAGGACAGGAGGTTATAGAGGACAGGAGGTT
Source organism: Oncorhynchus kisutch (assembly GCF_002021735.2). Lineage (NCBI taxonomy): Eukaryota > Metazoa > Chordata > Actinopteri > Salmoniformes > Salmonidae > Oncorhynchus > Oncorhynchus kisutch. The sequence goes on from NW_022261983.1 coordinate 18,680,355, forward strand.
ATAGAGGACAGGAGGTTATAGAGGACAGGAGGTTATGGAGGACAGGAGGTTATGGAGGACAGGAGGTTATGGAGGACAGGAGGTTATAGAGGACAGGAGGTTATAGAGGACAGGAGGTTATAGAGGACAGGAGGTTATAGAGGACAGGAGGTTATAGGGGACAGGAGGTTATAGAGGACAGGAGGTTATAGAGGACAGGAGGTTATAGAGGACAGGAGGTTATAGGGACAGGAGGTTATAGAGGACAGGAGGTTATGGAGGACAGGAGGTTATAGGACAGGAGTTATGGAGGACAGGAGGTTATAGAGGACAGGAGGTTATGGAGGGACAGGAGGTTATGGAGGACAGGAGGTTATGGAGGACAGGAGGTTATGGAGGACAGGAGGTTATGGAGGACAGGAGGTTATGGAGGACAGGAGGTTATGGAGGACAGGAGGTTATAGGAGGACAGGAGGTTATAGGGGACAGGAGGTTATAGAGGACAGGAGGTTATAGAGGACAGGAGGTTATAGAGGACAGGAGGTTATAGAGGACAGGAGGTTATAGAGGACAGGAGGTTATAGGAGGACAGGAGGTTATAGAGGACAGGAGGTTATAGAGGACAGGAGGTTATAGAGGACAGGAGGTTATAGAGGACAGGAGGTTATAGAGGACAGGAGAGGACAGGAGGTTATGGAGGACAGGAGGTTATGGAGGACAGGAGGTTATAGAGGACAGGAGGTTATAGAGGACAGGAGGTTATAGAGGACAGGAGGTTATAGAGGACAGGAGGTTATAGGGGACAGGAGGTTATAGAGGACAGGAGGTTATAGAGGACAGGAGGTTATAGAGGACAGGAGAGGACAGGAGGTTATGGAGGACAGGAGGTTATAGAGGACAGGAGGTATATAGAGGACAGGAGGTTATAGAGGACAGGAGAGGACAGGAGGTTATAGAGGACAGGAGGTTATGGAGGACAGGAGGTTATAGAGGACAGGAGGTTATGGAGGACAGGAGGTTATAGAGGACAGGAGGTTATAGAGGACAGGAGGTTATGGAGGACAGGAGGTTATAGAGGACAGGAGGTTATAGAGGACAGGAGGTTATGGAGGACAGGAGGTTATAGAGGACAGGAGGTTATAGGGGACAGGAGGTTATAGAGGACATGAGGTTATAGAGGACAGGAGGTTATAGAGGACAGGAGGTTATAGAGGACAGGTTATAGAGGACAGGAGAGGACAGGAGGTTATGGAGGACAGGAGGTTATAGGGGACAGGAGGTTATAGAGGACAGGAGGTTATAGAGGACAGGAGGTTATAGAGGACAGGAGAGGACAGGAGGTTATGGAGGACAGGAGGTTATAGGGGACAGGAGGTTATAGAGGACAGGAGGTTATAGAGGACAGGAGGTTATAGAGGACAGGAGGTTATAGAGGACAGGAGGTTTATAGAGGACAGGAGAGGACAGGAGGTTATAGAGGACAGGAGGTTATAGAGGACAGGAGGTTATAGAGGACAGGAGAGACAGGAGGTTATAGAGGACAGGAGGTTATAGAGGACAGGAGGTTATAGAGGACAGGAGGTTATAGAGGACAGGAGGTTATAGAGGACAGGAGAGGACAGGAGGTTATAGAGGACAGGAGATATAGAGGACAGGAGGTTATAGAGGACAGGAGGTTATAGAGGACAGGAGGTTATAGAGGACAGGAGAGGACAGGAGGTTATAGAGGACAGGAGGTTATAGAGGACAGGAGGTTATAGAGGACAGGAGGTTATAGAGGACAGGAGGTTATAGAGGACAGGAGGTTATAGAGGACAGGAGAGGACCAGGAGGTTATAGAGGACAGGAGGTTATAGAGGACAGGAGGTTATAGAGGACAGGAGAGGACAGGAGGTTATAGAGGACAGGAGGTTATAGAGGACAGGAGGTTATAGAGGACAGGAGGTTATAGAGGACAGGAGGTTATAGAGGACAGGAGGTTATGGAGGACAGGAGGTTATGGAGGACAGGAGGTTATAGAGGACAGGAGGTTATAGATGACAGGAGGAGTTTATAGAGGACAGGAGGTTATAGAGGACAGGAGGTTATAGGGACAGGAGGTTATAGAGGACAGGAGGTTATAGAGGACAGGAGGTTATAGAGGACAGGAGGTTATAGAGGACAGGAGGTTATAGAGGACAGGAGGTTATAGGGGACAGGAGGTTATAGAGGACAGGAGGTTATGGAGGACAGGAGGTTATAGAGGACAGGAGGTTATGGAGGACAGGAGGTTATAGAGGACAGGAGGTTATGGAGGACAGGAGGTTATGGAGGACAGGAGGTTATGGAGGACAGGAGGTTATAGGGGACAGGAGGTTATAGGGGACAGGAGGTTATAGAGGACAGGAGATTATAGAGGACAGGAGGTTATAGAGGACAGGAGGTTATAGAGGACAGGAGGTTATAGAGGACAGGAGGTTATGGAGGACAGGAGGTTATAGAGGACAGGAGGTTATAGAGGACAGGAGGTTATAGAGGACAGGAGGTTATAGAGGACAGGAGAGGACAGGAGGTTATGGAGGACAGGAGGTTATAGAGGACAGGAGGTTATAGAGGACAGGAGGTTATAGAGGACAGGAGGTATAGGGGACAGGAGGTTATAGAGGACAGGAGGTTATAGAGGACAGGAGGTTATACAGGACAGGAGAGGACAGGAGGTTATGGAGGACAGGAGGTTATAGAGGACAGGAGGTTATAGAGGACAGGAGGTTATAGAGGACAGGAGAGGACAGGAGGTTATAGAGGACAGGAGGTTATGGAGGACAGGAGGTTATAGAGGACAGGAGGTTATGGAGGACAGGAGGTTATAGAGGACAGGAGGTTATAGAGGACAGGAGGTTATGGAGGACAGGAGGTTATAGAGGACAGGAGGTTATAGAGGACAGGAGGTTATAGAGGACATGAGGTTATAGAGGACAGGAGGTTATAGAGGACAGGAGAGGACAGGAGGTTATAGAGGACAGGAGGTTATAGAGGACATGAGGTTATAGAGGACAGGAGGTTATAGAGGACATGAGGTTATAGAGGACATGAGGTTATAGAGGACAGGAGGTTATAGAGGACAGGAGAGGACAGGAGAGGACAGGATGTTATAGAGGACAGGAGGTTATAGAGGACAGGAGGTTATAGAGGACAGGAGGTTATAGAGGACAGGAGGTTATAGAGGACAGGAGGTTATGGAGGACAGGAGGTTATGGAGGACAGGAGGTTATAGAGGACAGGAGGTTATAGAGGACAGGAGGTTATAGAGGACAGGAGGTTATAGAGGACAGGAGGTTATAGAGGACAGGAGAGGACAGGAGGTTATAGAGGACAGGAGGTTATAGAGGACAGGAGGTTATAGAGGACAGGAGGTTATGGAGGACAGGAGGTTATAGGGGACAGGAGTGTGTGTGTGTTTTAATAGTAGACATAGAATCTCTAAAACGGTACCTAGAACCTCTAAACCGTGTGTAAATTGTAAACCAGCAGAGAGAGAGAGAGAGCAGATCTATGTGTTTTAATAGTAGACCTAGAACCTCTAAACCGTGTGCCAATTGGACTGGTAGACTCCATGATTTACACTCCCGTAATGACTGCCAGTACACCCCATTATGACATCATTGACTGGAATGGGGAGGTCTGTTCTATGGATTCTATGTTCTACTACGGTTGTATTTCTAGGCTGCTGCTGCTGATGATGATGATGATGATCTTTGTGTCTCTCTGGACTGATTGAAGGAGAACCTTCCTGCATGATCTGTTACTATGATTTTAAACCAACTGTAGAATAATGAACTATTTATTAGCATTTAAACAGAGAATTGGTCCAGTGTGTGTGCTTTTAAAGTATAGTATATCTCTAGAATAGTATGCAATACAACCGCTTTACATGTGCCACAGTATTTTACAGAAAATATATATATATATTCAATAAAATCAAAAAAAATTATCTGGCGTTTTTTTTGATG
>NW_022261983.1:18699322-18706822 GCF_002021735.2 Oncorhynchus kisutch
TTGTTTTTTTAACGATTTAGATTCGTGATTTAAAGTCTTCCCATGTAAATGTTGTGTTTTATATTTAAATATTAAAGATACGTTTAAATGATTATAAATGATGACGAAATTGATTATAAATGATTACGATTTGATTATAAATTATTCTGAATTTGACTGAGGCAGTATATTTTCTGACTGTAGTGGGGGGGGGGATTGATAGGTTTAGGTCACATTGCCATGAAAAGTCCCAAGTCGAAGTATTTTTCAGGATTCCACTTATTGGACATCCCTGATTCATCCAACCAGGTCTCACAGTCTCATGTCAGAATTAGACAGGGTTTTTTCATGTTTCACAAGCGTCAAAATTTCGGAGTTGTTCCAAATGTCAAATTTCGGAGTGTTTTAAGGTTAAGTTTAGGTATTAACCCAGACTTTTTAATGATAGACATTAAATCTGAATTTTTAAGGTTAAGGTTAGACATTAAATCTGAATTTTTAAGGTTAAGGTTAGACATTAACTCTGAATTGTTAGGGTTAAGTTCAGACATTAACTCCCAAGGGTAGGCATTAACTCTGGTTAAGGTTAAGGGTTAATGTTTGGACTAGACATAAAACTAAAATATTTGTTTAAATCACTTTCTGTCACCGGATACGAACTTGCAACCTTTGGCTCTTTGGAATCAGAGGCAGATGCTTCCACCCATCCGCCATCCACTTCCACAAAAAAAGTGACCGCGCTCACTGTTGTGGTCTGTTTCCACGTCATCTCCGGACATCCTTAGCCATGGATGGACGTCGAATACTGACTTGTGTCACGAGTGACCTGGCTGGATTCATCGGGAGTCTATTTACTGTATAGCATTGATTCATAAGGAGTCTATTCACTGTATAGCATTGATTCATCAGGAGTCTATTTACTGAATATCACTGATTCATCAGGAGTCTATTTACTGTATAGCATTGATTCATCAGGAGTCTACTATATACAGTATATACTATTCAATGGTTTCTCTAGTTACCTGATCGCTCTCAAGCTGACCTTTCTGCCGACTGCTATAGTGGAGGATTAGAAATATGTTAGGAGTGATTAGCTACAGTATGTATTGATTAGCTACAGTATATATTGATTAACTACAGTATATATTGATTAGCTACAGTATATATTGATTAACTACAGTATATATTGATTAACTACAGTATATATTGATTAGCTACAGTATATATTGATTAACTACAGTATATATTGATTAACTACAGTATATATTGATTAACTACAGTATATATTGATTAGCTACAGTATATATTGATTAGCTACAGTATATATTGATTAGATACAGTATATATTGATTAGCTACAGTATATATTGATTAGCTACAGTATATATTGATTAGCTACAGTATATATTGATAGAAGACGTGTCTCCTGTGACGTGGCTGATTGATTAGCTACAGTATATATTGATTAGCTACAGTATATATTGATTAACTACAGTATATATTGATTAGCTACAGTATATATTGATTAGCTACAGTATATATTGATTAACTACAGTATATATTGATAGAAGACGTGTCTCCTGTGACGTGGCTGATTGATTAGCTACAGTATATATTGATTAGCTACAGTATATACTGATTAACTACAGTATATATTGATTAACTACAGTATATAGTGATTAGCTACAGTATGTATTGATTAGCTACAGTATATATTGATTAGCTACAGTATATATTGATTAGCTACAGTATATATTGATTAACTACAGTATATATTGATTAGCTACAGTATATATTGATTAACTACAGTATATATTGATAGAAGACGTGTCTCCTGTGACGTGGCTGATTGTATAATAAAGTTGTTTCATATTTAGTGACAATGTCTTTCTTCTCTGCATGTCATCCATGGGTTCTCCCCCTACTGACTCCTAGTGACCCCTAGTGACCCCTAGTGACCCCTACTGACTCCTAGTTACCCCTAGTGACCCCTACTAACCCCTAGTGACCCCTACTGACTCCTAGTGACCCCTACGGACCCCTAGTTACCCCTACTGACCCCTGGTGACCCCTACTGACCCCTACTGACCCCTACTGACCCCTATTGACTCTTAGTGACCCCTACTGACCCATAGTTACCCCTATTGACCCCTAGTTACCCCTATTGACTCTTAGTGACCCCTACTGACCCCTAGTTACCCCTATTGACTCTTAGTGACCCCTACTGACCCCTAGTTACCCCTACTGACTCTTAGTGACCCCTACGGACCCCTAGTTACCCCGATTGACTCTTAGTGACCCCTAGTTAACCCTACTGACTCCTAGTGACCCCTACTGACCCTAGTTACCCCTACTGACTCCTAGTGACCCCTACTGACTCCTAGTGAACCCTACTGACCCCTAGTTACCCCTACTGACCCCTAGTTACTCTTGACTCTTAGTGACTCCTATTGACTCCTTTTGACCCATATTAACTCTTAGTGACTCCTATTGACTCCTGTTGACCCCTATTGACTCCTGTTGACCCCTATTGACTCACGTTGACCCCTATTGACTCCTGTTGACCCCTATTGACTCTTAGTGACCCCTATTGACTCTTAGTGACTCCTATTGACCCATATTGACTCTTAGTGACTCCTATTGACTCCTGTTGACCCCTATTGACTCTTAGTGACTCCTATTGACTCCTGTTGACCCCTATTGACTCCTGTTGACCCCTATTGACTCACGTTGACCCCTATTGACTCCCGTTGACCCCTATTGATTCATATTGATTCCTATTGACTCCTGTTGACCCCTATTGACTCATGTTGACCCCTATTGACTCATATTGACTACCTGTTGACCCCTATTGACTCATATGGATTCCTATTGACTACTGTTGACCCCTATTGACCCTTATTGACTCATGGTGACCCCTATTGACTCCTATTGACTCCTGTTGACCCCTATTGACTCATATTGATTCCTATTGACTCCTGTTGACCCCTATTGACTCCTAGTGATCCCTATTGACTCCTAGTAATACCTATTGACCCCTATTGACTCATGTTGACCCCTATTGACCCATATTGACTCACATTGACCCCTATTGACTCCTAGTGACCCTTATTGACTCATGTTGACCCCTATTGACTCCTAGTGATCCCTATTGACTCCTAGTAATACCTATTGACCCCTATTGACTCATGTTGACCCCTATTGACCCCTATTGACTCTTAGTGACTCCTATTGACTCCTGTTGACCCCTATTGACTCCTGTTGACCCCTATTGACTCCCGTTGACCCTTATTGATTCATATTGATTCATATTGACTCCTGTTGACCCATATTGACTCATAGTGATTCCTATTGACTCCTGTTGACCCATATTGACTCCTAGTGATCCCTATTGACTCCTAGTAATACCTATTGACCCCTATTGACTCATGTTGACCCATATTGACCCATATTGACTCACATTGACCCCTATTGACTCATAGTGATTCCTATTGACTCCTGTTGACCCATATTGACTCCTAGTGATCCCTATTGACTCCTAGTAATACCTATTGACCCCTATTGACTCATGTTGACCCATATTGACCCATATTGACTCACATTGACCCCTATTGACTCCTAGTCACCCTTATTGACTCATGTTGGCCCCTATTGACTCCTGTTGACCCCTATTGACTCCTGTTGACCCCTATTGACTCATATTGACCCCTTTTGACTCCTGTTGACACATATTGACCCCTTTTGACTCCTATTGATCCCTATTGACTATCTACCAAGAGACTTTTCATCTATATTTTTCCGTAGCTGTTTATTTACCACCACGGACCACCAGAAGACCTCAACGATCTGTATAAAGGCCATAAGCAAACAGCAAAATCCAGAGGCGGCGCTCCAAGTAGCCGGGGACTTTAATGCAGGGCAGCCATCTTCCTAATACTCCACACAGGGACTTTAATGCAGGGCGGCCATCTTCCTAATACGCCACACAGGGACTTTAATGCAGGGCAGCCATCTTCCTAATACTCCACACAGGGACTTTAATGCAGGGCAGCCATCTTCCTAATACTCCACACAGGGACTTTAATGCAGGGCAGCCATCTTCCTAATACTCCACACAGGGACTTTAATGCAGGGCGGCCATCTTCCTAATACTCCACACACAGGGACTTTAATGCAGGGCGGCCATCTTCCTAATACTCCACACAGGGACTTTAATGCAGGGCGGCCATCTTCCTAATACTCCACACAGGGACTTTAATGCAGGGCGGCCATCTTCCTAATACTCCACACAGGGACTTTAATGCAGGGCAGCCATCTTCCTAATACTCCACACAGGGACTTTAATGCAGGGCAGCCATCTTCCTAATACTCCACACAGGGACTGTAATGCAGGGCAGCCATCTTCCTAATACTCCACACACAGGGACTTTAATGCAGGGCGGCCATCTTCCTAATACTCCACACAGGGACTTTAATGCAGGGCAGACATCTTCCTAATACTCCACACAGGGACTTTAATGCAGCACGGCCATCTTCCTAATACTCCACACAGGGACTTTAATGCAGGGCGGCCATCTTCCTAATACTCCACACAGAGACTTTAATGCAGGGCAGCCATCTTCCTAATACTCCACACAGAGACTTTAATGCAGGGCGGCCATCTTCCTAATACTCCACACAGGGACTTTAATGCAGGGCGGCCATCTTCCTAATACTCCACACAGGGACTTTAATGCAGGGCGGCCATCTTCCTAATACTCCACACAGGGACTTTAATGCAGGGCGGCCATCTTCCTAATACTCCACACACAGGGACTTTAATGCAGGGCGGCCATCTTCCTAATACTCCACACACAGGGACTTTAATGCAGGGCGGCCATCTTCCTAATACTCCACACACAGGGACTTTAATGCAGGGCAGCCATCTTCCTAATACTCCACACAGGGACTTTAATGCAGGGCAGCCATCTTCCTAATACTCCACACACAGGGACTTTAATGCAGGGCGGCCATCTTCCTAATACTCCACACAGGGACTTTAATGCAGGGCGGCCATCTTCCTAATACTCCACACAGGGACTTTAATGCAGGGCGGCCATCTTCCTAATACTCCACACACAGGGACTTTAATGCAGGGCAGCCATCTTCCTAATACTCCACACAGGGACTTTAATGCAGGGCGGCCATCTTCCTAATACTCCACACAGAGACTTTAATGCAGGGCAGCCATCTTCCTAATACTCCACACACAAGGACTTTAATGCAGGGCAGCAATCTTCCTAATACTCCACACACAGGGACTTTAATGCAGGGCGGCCATCTTCCTAATACTCCACACAGGGACTTTAATGCAGGGCAGCCATCTTCCTAATACTCCACACACAGGGACTTTAATGCAGGGCAGCCATCTTCCTAATACTCCACACAGGGACTTTAATGCAGGGCAGCCATCTTCCTAATACTCCACACAGGGACTTTAATGCAGGGCGGCCATCTTCCTAATTACTACTGCTATGTCACGTGCAACCAGGGGGGGGGGGGACTCTAGACCACCTTACTCCACACACAGAGACGCGTACAAAGCTCTCCCTCAACCCTCCATTTGTGCAAATCTGACCATAATTGTATCCTCCTGATTCCGGCCTACTTAAAAAAAAAAAAACTAAAGCAGGAAGTGACTCGCTCAATACGGATGTGGTCAGATGACACAGATGCTAAGCTACAGGACTGTTTTGCTAGCACGGACTGGAATCTGTTCCCGGGATTCATCCTGAAGGCATTGAGGAGGACACCACCTCAGTCATCGGCTTCATCAATAAGTGCATCGATGACGTCATCCCCAAAGTGACCGTACGTACTTTTCCCGACCAGAAGCCATGGATTACAGGCAACATCCGCACTGAGCTAAAGGCTAGAGCTGCCGCTTTCAAAATAAATCCTGCAACGCCCTCAGACTAACCATCGAACAGGCAAAGTGTCAATATAGGACGAAGATTGAGTCGTACTACACTGGCTCTGACGCTTGTTGGATGTGGCAGGGCTTGAAAACGGTTACAGACTACAAAGTGAAACCCAGCCATGACGCGAGCCTACAAGACGGATTAAATGCCTTTTATGCTTGCTTCGAGGCAACCAACACTGAAGCAGGCATGAGAGGACCAGCTGTTCCAGACGACTGTGTGATCATTCTCTCCGTAGTGTAGCCGATGTGATGTAAGACCTTGAAGCAGGTCAACATTCACAAGGCCACAGGGCCAGACGGATTACCAGGATGTGTACTCAGAGCATGCGTGGACCAACTGGCAAGTGTCTTCACTGACATTTCCATCCTCTCCCTGTCTGAGTCTGTAATACCAACATGTTTTAAGCAGACCACCATAGTACCTGTGCCCAAGAACACTAAAGGTAACCTGCCTAAATGACTACCGCCCCGTGACACTCACATCTATAGCCATGAAGTGCTTTGAAAGGCTGGTCATGGCTCACATCAACACCATCATCCCGGAAACCCTAGACCCACTCCAATTCGCATACCGCCCCAACAGATCCACAGATGATGTAATCTCTACTGCACTCCACACTGCCCTTTCCCACCTGGACAAAAGGATCACCGACAACAATGAGACAGCCTATAGGGAGGAGGACAACTCAATTAGGAGAGAGAAAGAGGTATGGGAAAAGAGAGAAAGATGTATGGGAAGAGAGAGAGAGAGGTATGGGAAGAGAGAGAAAGAGAGGTATGGGAAGAGAGAGAGGCATGGGAAGAGAGAGAAAGAGGTATGGGAAGAGAGAGAAAGAGGTATGGGAAGAGAGAGAGAGAGAGAGGTATGGGAAGAGAGAGAAAGAGAGGTATGGGAAGAGAGAGAGAGAGAGAGGTATGGGAAGAGAGAAAGAGAGGTATGGGAAGAGAGAGAGAGAAAGAGAGGTATGGGAAGAGAGAGAGAGAAAGAGAGGTATGGGAAGAGAGAGAGAGAAAGAGAGGTATGGGAAGAGAGAGAAAGAGAGGTATGGGAAGAGAGAAAGAGGGGTATGGGAAGAGAGAGAAAGAGAGGTATGGGAAGAGAAAGAGAAAGAGGTATGGGAAGAGAGAGAAAGAGGTATGGGAAGAGAGAGAAAGAGAGGTATGGGAAGAGAGAGAAAGAGAGGTATGGGGAACAGAGAGAGGTATGGGAAGAGAGAGAAAGAGAGGTATGGGAAGAGAGAGAGGTATGGGAAGAGAGAGAGAGAGGTATGGGAAGAGAGAGAAAGAGGTATGGGAAGAAAGAGAGAGAGAGAGAGAGAGAGGTATGGGAAGAGAGAGAAAGAGAGGTATGGGAAGAGAGAAACAGAGGTATGGGAAGAGAGAGAAACAGAGGTATGGGAAGAGAGAGAAAGAGAGGTATGGGAAGAGAGAAAGAGAGGTATGAGAAGAGAGAGAGAGAGAGGTATGGGAAGAGAGAGAAAGAGAAGTATGGGGAAGAGAGAGAGGTATGGGAAGAGAGAGAAAGAGGTATGGGAAGAGAGAGAGAGAGAGGTATGGGAA
>NW_022261983.1:18711822-18721822 GCF_002021735.2 Oncorhynchus kisutch
AGCACCAGGCCTGTAGGTCTCCCCAGCCTGGTCCATCCGGTGCCTCCTCCAAGCACCAGGCCTCCTGTAGGTCTCCCCAGCCTGGTGGGTCCTTTGGCAGCCCCACTCACCCGGCTGTCTCTCCGTCTCCTCCCTCCAGGTTCGCCCGTCTGTCCTGAGCTGCCAGAGCCGCCCGTCTGTCCTGAGCTGCCAGAGCCGCCCGTCTGTCCTGAGCTGCCAGAGCCGCCCGTCTGTCCTGAGCTGCCAGAGCCACCCGTCAGTCAGGAGCTGCCAGAGCCGCCCGTCAGTCAGGAGCTGCCAGAGCCGCTGAGAGAGGGAGAGAGAGAGAGAGAGAAGAGAGAGATGGAAGGTTGTCTCCTGTAATAGACGACTCCAGCCTGCATCTCTCCCTCTCTCTATCTACTTCCCCATCCCGTTTCTCTCTCCCCATCTCTCTCTCTACCTCCCTCTCACTCTCTTTCTCCCATCTCTACCCCATCTCTCCCTCATCTCTCTTTTTCCCACCTCTCTCCCACCTCTCTCTCGTCTCTCTCTCCTTCCGTCTTCCCCTCCATCTCTCTCGGCCTTCCATCCTTCCTCCATCTCTCTCTCTCCATCTCTACCTGAGTAAAAGTGCTTTAGTTTTTTTGCCTCTTCCTGAAGTCATTTCTATGTTAATGAGCCTCTAAGAGATAACAGTCAGCAAGGACGTCTCCTCTCTCACACACACACACACACACACACACACACACACACACACACACACACACACACACACACACACACACACACACACACACACACAAACACACACACACACACACACACACACACACACACACACACACACACACACACACACACACACACACACACACACACACACACACACACACACACACACACACACACACACACACACACACACACACACAGAGGGCAGGGTGAGAAGACCTGTCATGGATGTCTTGGCTCTCTCTGCCCTCTCTGTCTATCTACTAATTTATGTATCTCTACTACAGCCCTATTCCCTATATGGTCCAGTACTTTATACTACAGCCCTATTCCCTATATAGTACACTACTTTATACTACAGCCCTATTCCCTATATGGTCCAGTACTTTATACTACAGCCCTATTCCCTATATAGTACACTACTTTATACTACAGCCCTATTCCCTATATAATGCACTACTTTATACTACAGCCCTATTCCCTATATGGTGCAGTACTTTATACTACAGCCCTATTCCCTATATATTGCACTACTTTAAACTACAACCCTATTCCCTATATAGTGCACTACTTTTGACCAGGCTGACCTGATGAATCCTAGTCCCTATATCAGTAATCCTAGTCCCTATATCAGTAATCCTAGCCCCTATATCAGTAATCCTAGCCCCTATATCAGTAATCCTAGCCGCTATATCAGTAATCCTAGCCCCTATATCAGTAATCCTAGTCCCTATGTCAGTAATTCTAGTCCCTATATCAGTAATCCTAGCCCCTATATCAGTAATCCTAGTCCCTATATCAGTAATCCTAGTCCCTATATCAGTAATCCTAGCCCCTATATCAGTAATCCTAGTCCCTATGTCAGTAATTCTAGTCCCTATATCAGTAATCCTAGCCCCTATATCAGTAATCCTAGCCCCTATATCAGTAATCCTAGCCCCTATATCAGTAAACCCCTATATCAGTAATCCTAGTCCCTATATCAGTAATCCTAGTCCCTATATTAGTAAACCCCTATATCAGTAATCCTAGCCCCTATATCAGTAATCCTAGCCCCTATATCAGTAATCCTAGCCCCTATATCAGTAAACCCCTATATCAGTAATCCTAGTCCCTATATCAGTAAACCCCTATATCAGTAAACCCCTATATCAGTAATCCTAGTCCCTATATCAGTAATCCTAGTCCCTATATCAGTAAACCCCTATATCAGTAAACCCCTATATCAGTAATCCCCTATATCAGTAATCCTAGTCCCTATATCAGTAATCCTAGCCCCTATATCAGTAATCCTAGCCCCTATATCAGTAAACCCCTATATCAGTAATCCTAGCCCCTATATCAGTAATCCTAGTCCCTATATCAGTAATCCTAGCCCCTATATCAGTAATCCTAGTCCCTATATCAGTAATCCTAGCCCCTATATCAGTAATCCTAGCCCCTATCAGTAATCCTAGTCCCTATATCAGTAATCCTAGTCCCTATGTCAGTAATCCTAGTCCCTATGTCAGTAATCCTAGTCCCTATATCAGTAATCCTAGCCCCTATATCAGTAATCCTAGTCCCTATATCAGTAATCCTAGTCCCTATATCAGTAATCCTAGCCCCTATATCAGTAATCCTAGCCCCTATATCAGTAATCCTAGCCCCTATATCAGTAATCCTAGCCGCTATATCAGTAATCCTAGCCCCTATGTCAGTAATTCTAGTCCCTATATCAGTAATCCTAGTCCCTATATCAGTAATCCTAGCCCCTATATCAGTAATCCTAGCCCCTATATCAGTAATCCTAGCCCCTATATCAGTAATCCTAGCCGCTATATCAGTAATCCTAGTCCCTATGTCAGTAATTCTAGTCCCTATATCAGTAATCCTAGCCCCTATATCAGTAATCCTAGCCCCTATATCAGTAATCCTAGCCCCTATATCAGTAATCCTAGCCCCTATATCAGTAATCCTAGCCCTATCAGTAATCCTAGTCCCTATATCAGTAAACCCCTATATCAGTAATCCTAGTCCCTATATCAGTAATCCTAGTCCCTATATCAGTAAACCCCTATATCAGTAATCCTAGCCCCTATATCAGTAATCCTAGTCCCTATATCAGTAAACCCCTATATCAGTAATCCTAGCCCCTATATCAGTAATCCTAGCCCCTATATCAGTAATCCTAGTCCCTATATCAGTAAAACCCCTATATCAGTAAACCCCTATATCAGTAATCCTAGTCCCTATATCAGTAATCCTAGTCCCTATATCAGTAAACCCCTATATCAGTAAACCCCTATATCAGTAATCCCCTATATCAGTAATCCTAGTCCCTATATCAGTAATCCTAGCCCCTATATCAGTAATCCTAGTCCCTATATCAGTAATCCTAGTCCCTATATCAGTAATCCTAGTCCCTATATCAGTAATCCTAGCCCCTATATCAGTAATCCTAGCCCCTATATCAGTAAACCCCTATATCAGTAAACCCCTATATCAGTAATCCTAGCCCCTATATCAGTAATCCTAGCCCCTATATCAGTAATCCTAGCCCCTATATCAGTAAACCCCTATATCAGTAATCCTAGCCCCTATATCAGTAAGCCCCTATATCAGTAATCCTAGTCCCTATATCAGTAATCCTAGACCCTATGTCAGTAATCCTAGTCCCTATATCAGTAATCCTAGCCCCTATATCAGTAATCCTAGCCCCTATATCAGTAATCCTAGCCCCTATATCAGTGAACCCCTATATCAGTAATCCTAGCCCCTATATCTGTAAACCCCTATATCAGTTAATCCTAGCCCCTATATCAGTAAACCCCTATATCAGTAATCCTAGTCCCTATATCAGTAAACCCCTATATCAGTAATCCTAGCCCCTATATCAGTAATCCTAGTCCCTATATCAGTAATCCTAGCCCCTATATCAGTAAACCCCTATATCAGTAATCCTAGTCCCTATATCAGTAATCCTAGCCCCTATATCAGTAATTCTAGTCCCTATATCAGTAATCCTAGTCCCTATACTAGTAATCCTAGTCCCTATATCAGTAATCCTAGTCCCTATATCAGTAATCCTATCCCCTATATCAGTAATCCTAGTCCCTATATCAGTAATCCTAGCCCCTATATCAGTAATCCTAGTCCCTATATCAGTAATCCTAGCCCCTATATCAGTAATCCTAGTCCCTATATCAGTAATCCTAGCCCCTATGTCAGTAATCCTAGTCCCTATATCAGTAAACCCCTATATCAGTAATCCTAGCCCCTATATCAGTAAACCCCTATATCAGTAATCCTAGCCCCTATATCAGTAATCCTAGTCCCTATATCAGTAATCCTAGCCCCTATGTCAGTAATCCTAGTCCCTATATCAGTAATCCTAGCCCCTATATCAGTAATCCTAGTCCCTATATCAGTAATCTTAGCCCCTATATCAGTAAACCCCTATATCAGTAATCCTAGCCCCTATATCAGTAATCCTAGTCCCTATATCAGTAATCCTAGCCCCTATGTCAGTAATCCTAGTCCCTATATCAGTAATCCTAGCCCCTATATCAGTAATCCTAGCCCCTATATCAGTAATCCTAGTCCCTATATCAGTAATCCTAGCCCCTATATCAGTAAACCCCTATATCAGTAAACCCCTATATCAGTAATCCTAGTCCCTATATCAGTAATCCTAGCCCCTATATCAGTAATCCTAGCCCCTATATCAGTAATCCTAGCCCCTATATCAGTAAACCCCTATATCAGTAAACCCCTATATCAGTAATCCTAGTCCCTATATCAGTAATCCTAGCCCCTATATCAGTAATCCTAGCCCCTATGTCAGTAATCCTAGTCCCTATATCAGTAATCCTAGTCCCTATATCAGTAATCCTAGTCCCTATATCAGTAATCTTAGCCCCTATGTCAGTAAACCCCTATATCAGTAATCCTAGCCCCTATATCAGTAATTCTAGTCCCTATATCAGTAATCCTAGCCCCTATATCAGTAATCCTAGTCCCTATATCAGTAATCCTAGCCCCTATGTCAGTAATCCTAGTCCCTATATCAGTAATCCTAGCCCCTATGTCAGTAATCCTAGTCCCTATATCAGTAATCCTAGCCCCTATATCAGTAATCCTAGCCCCTATATCAGTAATCCTAGTCCCTATATCAGTAATCCTAGCCCCTATATCAGTAAACCCCCTATATCAGTAAACCCCTATATCAGTAATCCTAGTCCCTATATCAGTAATCCTCGCCCCTATATCAGTAATCCTAGCCCCTATATCAGTAATCCTAGCCCCTATATCAGTAAACCCCTATATCAGTAAACCCCTATATCAGTAATCCTAGTCCCTATATCAGTAATCCTAGCCCCTATATCAGTAATCCTAGTCCCTATGTCAGTAATCCTAGACCCTATATCAGTAATCCTAGTCCCTATATCAGTAATCCTAGCCCCTATATCAGTAATCCTAGTCCCTATATCAGTAAACCCCTATATCAGTAATCCTAGCCCCTATATCAGTAATCCTAGCCCCTATATCAGTAATCCTAGCCCCTATATCAGTAATCCTAGCCCCTATATCAGTAATCCTAGCCCCTATATCAGTAATCCTAGTCCCTATATCAGTAATCCTAGCCCCTATATCAGTAAACCCCTATATCAGTAAACCCCTATATCAGTAATCCTAGTCCCTATATCAGTAATCCTAGCCCCTATATCAGTAATCCTAGCCCCTATATCAGTAATCCTAGCCCCTATATCAGTAAACCCCTATATCAGTAAACCCCTATATCAGTAATCCTAGTCCCTATATCAGTAATCCTAGCTCCTATATCAGTAATCCTAGCCCCTATGTCAGTAATCCTAGTCCCTATATCAGTAATCCTAGTCCCTATATCAGTAATCCTAGTCCCTATATCAGTAATCTTAGCCCCTATATCAGTAAACCCCTATATCAGTAATCCTAGCCCCTATATCAGTAATTCTAGTCCCTATATCAGTAATCCTAGCCCCTATATCAGTAATCCTAGTCCCTATATCAGTAATCCTAGCCCCTATGTCAGTAATCCTAGTCCCTATATCAGTAATCCTAGCCCCTATGTCAGTAATCCTAGTCCCTATATCAGTAATCCTAGCCCCTATATCAGTAATCCTAGCCCCTACATCAGTAATCCTAGTCCCTATATCAGTAATCCTAGCCCCTATATCAGTAAACCCCTATATCAGTAAACCCCTATATCAGTAATCCTAGTCCCTATATCAGTAATCCTCGCCCCTATATCAGTAATCCTAGCCCCTATATCAGTAATCCTAGCCCCTATATCAGTAAACCCCTATATCAGTAAACCCCTATATCAGTAATCCTAGTCCCTATATCAGTAATCCTAGCCCCTATATCAGTAATCCTAGTCCCTATGTCAGTAATCCTAGTCCCTATATCAGTAATCCTAGTCCCTATATCCAGTAATCCTAGCCCCTATCAGTAATCCTAGTCCCTATATCAGTAAACCCCTATATCAGTAATCCTAGCCCCTATATCAGTAATCCTAGCCCCTATATCAGTAAACCCCTATATCAGTAAACCCCTATATCAGTAATCCTAGTCCCTATATCAGTAATCCTAGCCCCTATGTCAGTAATCCTAGTCCCTATATCAGTAATCTTAGCCCCTATATCAGTAAACCCCTATATCAGTAAACCCCTATATCAGTAATCCTAGTCCCTATATCAGTAATCCTAGCCCCTATGTCAGTAATCCTAGTCCCTATATCAGTAATCCTAGTCCCTATATCAGTAATCCTAGTCCCTATATCAGTAATCCTAGTCCCTATATCAGTAAACCCCTATATCAGTAATCCTAGTCCCTATATCAGTAATCCTAGTCCCTATATCAGTAATCCTAGTCCCTATATCAGTAATCCTAGCCCCTATATCAGTAAACCCCTATATCAGTAATCCTAGCCCCTATATCAGTAAACCCCTATATCAGTAATCCTAGTCCCTATATCAGTAATCCTAGCCCCTATATCAGTAATCCTAGTCCCTATATCAGTAATCCTAGCCCCTATATCAGTAATCCTAGTCCCTATATCAGTAATCCTAGCCCCTATGTCAGTAATCCTAGTCCCTATATCAGTAATCCTAGCCCCTATATCAGTAATCCTAGTCCCTATATCAGTAATCCTAGTCCCTATATCAGTAATCTTAGCCCCTATATCAGTAAACCCCTATATCAGTAATCCTAGCCCCTATGTCAGTAATCCTAGTCCCTATATCAGTAATCCTAGCCCCTATGTCAGTAATCCTAGTCCCTATATCAGTAATCCTAGCCCCTATATCAGTAATCCTAGCCCCTATATCAGTAATCCTAGTCCCTATATCAGTAATCCTAGCCCCTATATCAGTAAACCCCTATATCAGTAAACCCCTATATCAGTAATCCTAGTCCCTATATCAGTAATCCTAGCCCCTATATCATTAATCCTAGCCCCTATATCAGTAATCCTAGCCCCTATATCAGTAAACCCCTATATCAGTAAACCCCTATATCAGTAATCCTAGTCCCTATATCAGTAATCCTAGCCCCTATATCAGTAATCCTAGCCCCTATGTCAGTAATCCTAGTCCCTATATCAGTAATCCTAGTCCCTATATCAGTAATCCTAGTCCCTATATCAGTAATCTTAGCCCCTATATCAGTAACCCCCTATATCAGTAATCCTAGCCCCTATATCAGTAATTCTAGTCCCTATATCAGTAATCCTAGCCCCTATATCAGTAATCCTAGTCCCTATATTAGTAATCCTACCCCCTATGTCAGTAATCCTAGTCCCTATATCAGTAATCCTAGCCCCTATATCAGTAATCCTAGTCCCTATATCAGTAATCCTAGCCCCTATATCAGTAATCCTAGCCCCTATATCAGTAATCCTAGTCCCTATATCAGTAATCCTAGCCCCTATATCAGTAAACCCCTATATCAGTAAACCCCCATATCAGTAATCCTAGTCCCTATATCAGTAATCCTAGTCCCTATATCAGTAATCCTCGCCCCTATATCAGTAATCCTAGCCCCTATATCAGTAATCCTAGCCCCTATATCAGTAAACCCCTATATCAGTAAACCCCTATATCAGTAATCCTAGTCCCTATATCAGTAATCCTAGCCCCTATATCAGTAATCCTAGTCCCTATGTCAGTAATCCTAGTCCCTATATCAGTAATCCTAGTCCCTATATCAGTAATCCTAGCCCCTATATCAGTAATCCTAGTCCCTATATCAGTAAACCCCTATATCAGTAATCCTAGCCCCTATATCAGTAATCCTAGCCCCTATATCAGTAATCCTAGCCCCTATATCAGTAATCCTAGCCCCTATATCAGTAAACCCCTATATCAGTAAACCCCTATATCAGTAATCCTAGTCCCTATATCAGTAATCCTAGCCCCTATGTCAGTAATCCTAGTCCCTATATCAGTAATCCTAGCCCCTATATCAGTAAACCCCTATATCAGTAAACCCCTATATCAGTAATCCTAGTCCCTATATCAGTAATCCTAGCCCCTATGTCAGTAATCCTAGTCCCTATATCAGTAATCCTAGTCCCTATATCAGTAATCCTAGTCCCTATATCAGTAATCCTAGTCCCTATATCAGTAAACCCCTATATCAGTAATCCTAGTCCCTATATCAGTAATCCTAGTCCCTATATCAGTAATCCTAGTCCCTATATCAGTAATCCTAGCCCCTATATCAGTAAACCCCTATATCAGTAATCCTAGCCCCTATATCAGTAAACCCCTATATCAGTAATCCTAGTCCCTATATCAGTAATCCTAGCCCCTATATCAGTAATTCTAGTCCCTATATCAGTAATCCTAGTCCCTATACTAGTAATCCTAGTCCCTATATCAGTAATCCTAGTCCCTATATCAGTAATCCTATCCCCTATATCAGTAATCCTAGTCCCTATATCAGTAATCCTAGCCCCTATATCAGTAATCCTAGTCCCTATATCAGTAATCCTAGTCCCTATATCAGTAATCCTAGCCCCTATATCAGTAAACCCCTATATCAGTAATCCTAGTCCCTATATCAGTAATCCTAGCCCCTGTGTCAGTTTAAATGGCCATTCACGTTCTATTTTCATGTTGAACAATGTGAACTGCAAACATGTATTTAGCCAATATTGGGCATGTTATTAACAAACGAGGCTACAACGGGCTAACATTCCCATTGGTGGCTGATGACAACACATATACAATACCGTAAATACACGACTAAACGAGGTTCCAACGGGCTAACATTCCCATTGGTAGTTGATGACAACACATATACAATACCGTAAATACACAACGGGCTAACATTCCCATTGGTGGTTGATGACAACACATATACAATACCGTAAATATACAACGGGCTAACATTCCCATTGGTGGTTGATGACAACACATATACAATACCGTAAATATACAACGGGCTAACATTCCCATTAGTGGTTGATGACAACACATATACAATACCGTAAATACACAACGGGCTAACATTCCCATTAGTGGTTGATGACAACACATATACAATACCGTAAATACACGACTAAACGAGGTTCCAACGGGCTAACATTCCCATTGGTAGTTGATGACAACACATATACAATACCGTAAATACACAACGGGCTAACATTCCCATTGGTGGTTGATGACAACACATATACAATACCGTAAATATACAACGGGCTAACATTCCCATTGGTGGTTGATGACAACACATATACAATACCGTAAATATACAACGGGCTAACATTCCCATTAGTGGTTGATGACAACACATATACAATACCGTAAATACCCGACTAGAAGCAACCCCATATTTAGACATGAAACACGTTCTGATTGGCCAGTGAGGAGCCTCGTTAAAACCCGGCTCTTTCGCAACACCACTGGCTACCGCGCCCATGATTGTGGTTGTGAGAAGTAGCCCCGATCTACCGCAAGATTTACCATTGTGATAGGTTCAAATAGAACCCTAAGACTGTGTTAGCTCAATACGCTATAGCCTAAGACTGTGTTAGCTCAATAAGATAGAGTCTAAGACTATGTTAGCTCAATGAGTTATAGCCTAAGACTGTGTTAGCTCAATAAGACTGTGTTAGCTCAATAAGACTGTGTTAGCTCAATAAGCTAAAGCCTAAGACTGTGTTAGCTCTATGAGTTATAGCCTAAGACTGTGTTAGCTCCCTAAGCCTGTGTTAGCTCAATAAGACTGTGTTAGCTCAATAAGCAAAAGCCTAAGACTG